>NC_083337.1:151982632-152167906 GCF_019175385.1 Lycium barbarum
TGCCTGAAATCCTAGATGTGACCAAAGCCTCAAGTTTCATTACATTTGGGTGGTCCAATCTACGCAAAATACAAATCTCTCTTGCCATAAAGCGAACACTCTCCGGATCCATATTGACAAATTTTACTTTCTTCATTGCAACAATTTTGTCGGTTTTAAGGTCACGTGCCTTGTAAACATTACTATACGTTCCTTGACCAATCTGCATTGGACAATAAACATCAGGAGCTATTACAGTTCCAAAAATTGAGAGTTAGCTAAAAAACTTGAACAGAATCATCATTGTTTCAATAATTTGTAATCTTATTTCCAGATTACCTTGAATCAAGCTGACACCAACAAAAAATTATGTATCCAAGCAAAGTGAGAGTATTGATAGAACATGCTTTACTTATGTTTTCTCAAGTTATCACATATGTATATAACTACATCCGTAATTAAAGTTGAAAACGCATTTTTCACATGTTTAGAAATTGAAAGCAACAAAAAGAAGTGAGAAGAAATCTTCTATGAGTAAGGAAAACTTTGATGCCATTTCTATATATTGTCGTGTGATGGATTGACACATTGAGACCAAGTGTAACAAAAATATCTTGAAAATTTGGTTACTAACACACTCAGAGGACAAGGAAACAGTGGGATGTGAAACAATATTGCATACATCAATAAGGTTGAACTTATCAATATGATAATCTTCCTTAGGTGGATAATTTCTTAAGTCACGTGTCATGTGAAAAGTACAAAGTCATTGTAATGAAACTCAGAAAGCAGTAACTGTAGCAAGTTAAAGATAATGTAGAACTGACTTTGTTCAATTTTTCAAATGATTCTGCACTTCGAGGAACCCACCCTTGAATAGCCTCTTGTGCAACTGAACTTAGCCATAACGGCCAACCTGCAGCACTCAGCTCGCCCTTTACACCGTGAGGCATGTTTACAACCCGAGACCTTGATCGTATCAGTCCAAAATCTATCGTCGATTGCCTCTTGAAACGGCCTCTAGTTTCCTCAGTATCATCAACTTTTGTTGAAACAACATTGGGTTTAACTATTTCTTTAATCTCTTCTCTTACTGATGGAGCAATCAACTGTACAGAAGATTTATCAACTTGTATTTCTTTTTCCTTTTTATCTTCAACAACATTATCATCATTGGAAGAACCTTTTGAACAAATGCAGCCCATAAGTCTGCAACAATTTATTCTGTCAAACAGATGCATTTAAGCCCTCTAATAATCAGCCACCAAAGAGCCAAGCTGTCCACAATATCTTTCACTAGTATCATATTCAGCTAACCAAAATGGAAATTTTTTCATAAGAGATTCTTGATCTTCCAGTTTTCTCTTTCCATTTTACCAACTTAGACAGGCCTCAAAATCCCTCTTGACAATCAATGCACCTTTGATCACAATTTCAAGGCATTCAAGAATGCCAACAAAGACAAATAATCAAAGATTGAAAGAAATTTGAACCAATTTCCAGGACCCTCAGGCCTCAGGACATATAATATGTCCTTTTTAAAATTAGTACATAACTAAAAAGATTTGAGACAGACCTTAAAAAGATTAAAAAGTCAAAAACCAAGACCAGAAATCCAGCATTGCAGCCAAACACAAAATTCAAGATTCCAACATACACAATGTAATCATAAATATGTATGTAAATTGTTATGCTAGGTTGGATTAATGCAGGAATGCTGGTCAAGGGGTACCTAATGAGGGTATTCTGGACTTCGAAAAAAGTTTTATTTTTTCCAGAAAATTCAACTGTTTTATTACTTGCCATTATTTTTCTTTATCAAGAAAAAATAATTTTGTCATAAAATAAGAAAAAGACTTTATTTTTATCTAACTACATTTTGGGTACTCGAGATTATTATTCAAGAAAATAGTAGAGTAATCCAGCGTGTTGGGAACACCTACAAAAACGTATAGCCATAGGTTATTAAGTTTTTTTTTTTCTTCTTCTTCTTTTTTGATGAAATAAAAGAAGAAAGGTAACCCTTTTTTTCTTTTTCCTTGTTTGAGTTTTTTCTTCACCTTTGGTCTCTTTATGCAATTCTGCATTCCCATTTCTGTATAGAAATATTATACAAATAGCAGTTGCAGAAAGAGGCACCATGGTTATTTGAACTTGCTGTGCAACGCATAGACAAACTTAGTTTTGACTTGCTTCTCTTGTATCTACTGATTTGCACTTTAACTTCGTGGATGATTTTCATTAAGGGGTTCAAAATATGAAAAAATGAACACACGATGAAATCAAAAGGAGTTCAACGTCTAATATATATACATAAAAAAAAATTAATCATATATAATTAATGTAATTTTCCGCCGAAGTATCCGAAATCCTTGGCCCTTCGTGCCTCCGCCCCACCTATTAATTTGTTATAGTTGTTGAAGAGATAGCTATATGCTGTACTGTCTCGTAGGCATAAACTCCTCCACTTCATTACATTGGCTACTTTAGTCATCGGAATAATCAAATTGAGTATCTATATATAAACTCTCTCTCGCAATGGATGTGAAACTTTTCGCTCTCCAAGATTCAAATTGTATAAACTTTAATTAATATTTTAAAATGTATTTTTTATCAAATTGATACAAGAAAAGTTGCAACTTATATTACTTTTCATATAGTTTTCAAATGTATAAATTTAAAATTTAAAATATTGAGTTAATCTAATTCAATTTAGCTTCAACTTTTAGTCAAATTACTCTCGAAAAATGAAAAATATCACATAATTGGGACGGAGGGAGCACTTGATTGGTTAGAACATACTCTCATTGATTCAAAATAAGTGTCCACTTAGCCTTTAGCACACGCCTTAAAAAAATTCTAACTCCTGAAAAAAGTTAGACATTTTGACTAAAATGTTCTTAATTAAATACTCCTAACTAATATAGTTTTTTTATTACAGAAAAACTCACTTATCTAAATAGGGATAAATTTGAAAGTAAATAATTAATTTCTTCTTGATTATATAAGTGAATACTTATTTTGAACTATAAAAAGGCTAAATGGACACTTATTCTGAATTGGAGGGAGTACTACTTACGCTTTGATTGACCTACCATGTGATTTTGGATTTACTTATCCATTCATTTTTACTTGTCCAGTATTGACTTGGCACACCCCTTAAGAAGCAATAAATAAAATAACAAGTTTACTACATCATCCTTTGAGTATCATAAATTCAATGTTTAGGAAAATGCATCAGGAAACCATTGTAGTTAATAATGAGGATAAATTAAGAACCAAGTGATAAATTCTATCTTGATTTTCTAAATTGGACAAATAAAAGTCTTGTTTACGCTAACTTAAAAAATAGTTTTGGGGGGATTGGGGAAATTATTAGAAATTCTATTTGGGACTGGGTCATGGAATTCATTAAAAGTTCCATAGGTATGACCAAGTTTTGGGGGGATTGGGGAAATTATTAGAAATTCTAATAGGGACTGGGTCACGGGATTCATTAAAAGTTCCAGAGAAAAGATATCATTTGACCCTTAAACTTGACATGAAAACTCAATTTGACAACTAAACTTAACTTGTATTTATTTACCCCCCTTAACAACTTTCATCCTAATTAAATACAACCCCAAATACTGACGTGACGAAAAAAAAAGTAAAAAAATAATAATTAAGAGAGTGAAAAATATGAAAAGGTGAGCCCGCTGATATATATATTATTATATAATTAAAAAATAAAATAAAAATAATATATAATTAAAAAATAAAATCAAAATGCACCCTCTTCTTCACCAAACAACCCCGCCCCCACCACCATCTTCTTCTTCACAACCCCCACCCCACAGCCCCGCCCCCACCACCTTCGTCTTCTTCACAGCCCCCCACCCCACGCCACAGCCCCGCCCCCACCACCTTCGTCTTCTTCACAACCCCCACCCCACGCCACAGCCCCGCCCCCACCACCTTCCCCCTCCTTCTTCTTCCTCACAAATTCCTCTTTCTCTCTATATTCTCATCATTCTTTTCTTACCATTTTCACCATTTTTGGTTTCTTGATTTTGATTTTTGCTTTCTTTCAAAAATAAAGTTATGGAATAATGATTATGGAAGAAATGGGTCTGCTAATAATAGAGTCTTGGGTTAAACTTGTCCCTTATCTATGAGAGTAGGTTCATTTTAGTCCCTCAAATATTATCCTGAGCATATTTGATCCCTTATCTATGGGAGTAGGTTCATTTTGGTCCCTTAAATATAACACTAAGTATATTTAATTCCTTAACTATGCTAAAGTGGGGCACTTTTGGTTCCCCTAATAGAACCCGTTTAAAAAGTAATGGTACTAAATCTATGTGATACTCATGTGACTCGTAAAAGGCTAAACCCATCGGATAAAATGCAATGCAGAGTAATGGCATTTCTCTAAAAAAAATGCAACTCATATAAGATATTAGCAAAGCAACTCATAATATTTGGATCATGTGGTTGATAACCAACTCTTAAACGGTAATCTGACAGTACACATGAAACCGTTCCACTTATTTTAGAAGCATGTGAATATAAAGTTTTTTTTGTTAAATATTAAAAAATCAAAATTCTTTTTAACAACTGTTATAAATTATCTTAATTTGCATTTAGAAGCATGTGAATGCAAATTTCAATATATTAGATAAAGTTTCTGCCTGTTTTAAAGAATGAGTTTAGTATTTTTGTCCAATGGGTTTAGCCTCTTATAAGTCACGTGAGTGTCACATTGGTTTAGCACCGTTACTTTTTAAACGGGTTCTATTAGGGGAACCACAAGTGCCTCACTTTAACATAGTTAAGAGATTAAATATGCTTAGCGTTATATTTGAGGGACCAAAATGAACCTACTCCCATAGATAAAGGATCAAATATGCTCAGGGTAGTATTTGAGGGACCAAAATGAACCTATTCCCGTAGATAAGAGACAATTTTAAACCAAACCTCGCTAATAATAATAATAATTATAATAATAATAATAATAATAATAATAATAATAATAATAGCCAACAATAACAACCAAACTAACCAATTTGGATGAATTTGAGAAGGAATGGGATGAAATTTGGTGGGGTGATGATGATGGTGGTGGTGGGTGTGGGTTAAAGATGTGGGTGTTGTTCTTATGAGTGGTATGGTAGGATGAGGAGAAAGAAGAAGAAAGAGAAAAATAAAAAATGAAGGGTTGGTAATTTTTGACATGGCAATGACGTGGTGAGAATGACGAACTGTGGATTGTTCAATCATGGCAGCGTCGGTGCGGCGGCGGCGGCAGCGGAGGTGTGGCAGCAGCGGGGGGTTGAGGAGAAAGAAGAAGAAGAAAGAGAAAAGGGGGAAAGAAGAAGAAAGAGAAAAAATAATAAAAGAAAAACAAAAAATGAAGGGCTAGTAATATTAGTTGTTAAATGAATATTTAGCTGGTCTGCAGTGGCATCAAGATGATTTCTCTGGTCTCTTATGGAAAGTTAAAGTATTGGTTGGCACAAGTAAGAAATATGATCACAAAAGTCACCCAAGTTTATATTCTCCAAAGTGTGATGACCATAGATATAAGGAGCTAATGCTTATTTCTGAAGGGAAGTGAGTTGCCAGGATTATAAATAAACACACTGAGTTATCCAGACAAGATAAAGACACTGTTTCAGCTTAATGGAGGAGTATGTATTTGTGTTATCTTTGCTCTAGTTTTTTGGGCATTGAGGTAAAAGTGTGATCCACGAGGTTTTGCTGGAAAAGTGCATGTTAAAAAAAGCCTTGGTTATATCGCAGAGTACAAGAGAAAGTGAGCCAATGTCCATGAATGTAACTGATAATGGTGTATCACCATTTGTAACGCTCTTGAAAAATTATAAATTATAAATTATGTTTGTGTGCTTTAAGGGCTTATATTTGCATCACATATTAGGTGACAGTTATGTCACGATCCAACCTCGTAGGCCGTGACTAGTGCCCGATCTGGGCACCCAGACACATCTATCAAATGCTATCTCAGATTTTATTAACCGCATTCCAGTATATAGCAGAAGCCGACAAGACTATATTTTAAATTTAGATAATTTCCAGAAAAATTTCGGCAGAGTTTCCTTTGTTTTACGGACTATCCAATATACCCTGCGCACAGAAAATACCAACAAAGGCCACATAGGGCCAACAAAGCAATATTTAAACATATGCGGACCGGCCGCCGCGGCGAATTTGATCGCCCAAACACAACATATACACGCATCCATACAGAAAGACCCCAACCCACAAACATGTCCACAGACCTCTAAACAGACCGACAGAATCATATGACGGGACAGGGCCCCGTCGTACCCCTGAGTGACGTACATTTATACAATAGCAGGAGACTGTACCAAAAATATAGGCTCCGGATACGAGAGCGCCTCAGAATAGCAGAATAAGATCCTAAGCGGGCGGATCAGCGAACCTGTCGTATGTACCTGCGCGGCATGAAAACGCAGCCCCCGAAGAGCAGGGGGTCAGTACGAAATATGTACTGAATATGTAAAGCCTGAAGTAGAGAAACCAAAATCATAACCGGAAACAGAACGAACAGAAAGAAATGCAAAAATCCATAATACCAAATGCATATTTCAAAACATAAGGAATGTGTACAGAAACATATGCCATATCATGTCCGGCCCCCGCCAAGGGACTCGGTAGACAGAGCGTGGTCACCCTCCCGACGCTGGTGCCACAACACATAAGGATCAGAATAGGGGATAACCCCATAACATAGCATGTCATGTCAAATGGTCATATCGGATCATATCATATCATATCAAAATAGTGTACATGGCACAGCATACTCCACAACCCATGTACACGTATACCTGCCCCCTCACCATCGAGGCACGGCGAACAATGCAGAGGAATACGCTTGACAACATATCCTGGCCCGGGCTCAGTGAAGGAAACATTGAGACATCCACGAGTGGAGTAGTGAGAAACTAATGCAATATGAGACATAATACATTTTACAAGGACTCGATGGAGTATTCCGAACAACAACCGTATTAATGAAACCGCACGATAGTCACGGTGCGTATATTTCGGATAACAAAAATAGATTATGTGATAATAGTCTTCTTGGGATCATTTCCATATTCCAAAATAATTTATAAGACTCAAATATAAGTAAGTAACCATACTTGAAATTCGAAATGATAATCATACCAAATTCTTTCAAAAGTCGTCCGAATTACATAAAGGAAAGTCGCGGGACCCACGGACGGGTATTGACCCGAGTCGGGCCCGCCTATGGAAAACATACTCATTATACATCATGCAAACTCCTATAAAAATATTGGAGCAATCCGAGCCTTTATGCAAAAGATATGGCATTTCATAGTTACGGAATTCTTTAAAACAACTTTTTTTGTACAAAGTTTGGAAATCAATGCTTTCGAAGACATAATGGTTCATACTTCATCACAACATACATAAGAATGCCAAGAAATATATATAAGGATCATAACGTACTCGGATTTTGAATTTGGAATTTCCTCGAGACTTTTGATATAGCCTATTGAAAACTAAGGCATGCCAAAAGAAAGAAGGGTTGCGCTTTACATACCTTTAGCGTTTAGTCGTATTATAACTTGTACTTGCTGCCCAAAAACACTTATCCTATATCAAGATATCAAGAGCTACAATTAGTCTACGAGGGAATTCAATACGTACTTTAACGTTAACAATCCCTTTCAAACATTTAGACCACGTTTCGTTCGCATTCAAACCAACTACATACAACCGATCCAACGTCAATAATCATATGCTCAATACCAATCCGGACAGCCCACATAACATTCCAAATACAACATTCCATATCGATTCACATACGGCTACTACATTCTCAAGTTACTCCTAATAATTCGTAGCCTTAACGTTTTCGTGTAGCAACTTTACAACAACCCAAACAACGTAAATACAATATATATATTCTTAACTATCATTAGTCTTTCCAATTTAAAGAAGACAACATGTCCAAAACAGTTCTTAACCACGACACGTCCAAAACAATCCCTAACCAACAACACGCCCAAAACAGTCCCTAACCAACAACATAAAGGTGCCCGGAATTCTTGCGAACGTTTACGAACATACCAAGCAAACCACATATGATTCTTACACATTATTTCATGTCTTCATTTCATATAATTTCAGTAAAATACGACCAGCAGTCACACGATAAATATATCACCAAATTCGTACGCAAATAGCTACATTGTCGACACTAAAACCTTACAACGACAACAACATGTTTAATGACATTACTTTCATGATTCTTGGAACTGTTTTAGCATCATTTCCATTCTTACAACAGCCCACAATTCATCTCAATTTCAACTTGAATCATTATGCTTCACTTCCACTAAACGTTCATAACAAGAATCAACACTCAACACATACAATTTCACCTCTAGCACTAAAACAGTCCACTGTTTTGGACTGCTCGTATGCTTCAACATAATTCATTTCTTTAACACCTTAATTCACATATTCTACATGCATACAATACATCACAATGTCCATAACAACAACAATCAAAATGTGACACAAAACAGTCCCTAAATCCCCCCAAAACAGTCCAGTCACACGGCTACAACACCACTTCAACAACTTCATGATTTTCATCCATTTATCCATACTACAACACATTCAATCCATTTCCAATACATGTACAAGAAGATTAAGCATGATTTCATTTATCTCTACAACACACGGCTCATTTCAAATTCAAGAGAAACAGCCCAATACCAACATACACGAATTGTACATTCAAACTATCATACAACACAAGAAAAATGATCATTCTTACCTTACAATCTTGTTCTTCACTTTGGCCGAATCTTCACCCCTAGTGAAATGCTACACCTCCTTGTTTCTTTCCAACAACTACTACACGTTATTATGCACCTTTATAAGGGTTGAAACACTTGAAGAAAATATATTTTTTGAATCTACATGGAGAACCCAATCTGGCCGTGAGCTATAGGAGCTTGAATGGCATGTTTATGGTTTCTTCTTCACTTGAAACTTAATGGTGAATGTGTAGAACACTTTAGGGGTTTAATGGAGGAAAATAAATGGAAGATCTGGCCGTTTTTGGTGGTGGAACAGCCATGGAAACCGTTGCTTTCTTTCTCTAGTTGGTGAAGAAGAGAGCTTCTCTCTCTTGTTCAACTTTGTCTAGTTGGGAAATGAGTTGGCTGAACTTTTGGTCAACGAGGAGACCATTGTGCTGCCCAAGAAGGCCTTACACGTTCCCCCAACTAAGAATGGGCAAAAAATCTGATTTTTGTTATGTGCTAGTGGACCCCACACGGCCACTAGTGCAAAATTTGTGTACATTTAAGTCTTAATCCCCACTTAATAATCCAACTTGCATCGTCCATATCTCCTTTTCCCGATATTATTTTGACGAGCGGTTTGTTGCATTGTAAACTAGACTCGATGAACTTAATTTTAGCCTTTTGAAACACCTTAAAACTCCTCATATGCAAGGAGATATGCCTCCAACAATATGGGCTAAAAATCTGGTCCGAGATTTTATTGAAGTTGTTCCGATTCATTTCGTTTAACTTCTAATCCTCTTCCAACCTCATGTAACCTCTTATGAATACATGTACACACTTGTATACATCAATAAAAATCCATATACACGTCTCGAAAGGTCCAGAGAATCACAATAACCTTAAACATAATTAGAGAACTCACAAAGCTTCGACGAAACTCCAATCGCAAAAGTATGTTCATATATTTTGTCCATCTTCTATATCATTACTAATGATCTCAAATACTTTAAAAGGTCACTCACATTACCTCATATACATACTCATAGCGTGATTTCACGTCCTTTAGGTAACCGTGTCACCTTGGGATACTTAAGGAAACCATATGTATATAACGATATTCTTACTAACTCGACTAACTTTCCTTGAACCTTCTTAACTCATTCTTTCTTGTTTTAATACAAGTAGCACAGATTATTATGGAGTGTAACAAGTTATTTGACTGAAAACATGGACAGGACACTTAGTCTTGATCTGCAATACCAGTCAAAATCCTGGTTGTCAATAAACAGTAGTTAAGTGCTAAAATCTTTCGGAAATCATTAGCTCCCTGATACCTGGACAAGCTATTGTTAGGTTGCTCTGTTATATTTGGAGAGTCTATAAGCAGTTTAATCTGATTTGCAGTTTGTGTGATCTATTGCTAATATATATGGGTCCATGATTAGTTGTGAAGAAAAGCTTGAAGAGATTGTCATAGACATTTACTTTTGTTACAAGAACTTTCAGTGCATGTTCAAATGAGCGCTCCCTTATTTTACACAGGATGGACATGATACCATTTGGCCACATGATTCTCATACAGGTTGGAGTTACTGCGCAACAATTCCTTCTTGGACTATCTTGTCACGCCCCAGAGGTTCAGCTACTGTAGTGGTATTTCCCTGTGAATTTTTTGAGTCACGGTCCTTTAATGCATTGAACACTGTAAAAGGAATAAGCTATATTTGCATCGAAATAGGCTGGTACTTTCGCCCAGAGTTGGAGTTTGACTTGAAGATCTTTAGCTATTCATTTTTCCTTTTTAATGGTGAGCTGTACCTGGTCCAATGGGGGATTTTCCAAAGTCTATTTTCTTCCAGGAACGAGTAAGTTACTCGGACTCTTCGAAAGTGTTGCCGCACCCAGGTCGGATTCTCCAAAAATACACTAATTCTGAAGGATCCGACACGCACCTGACGACATTTTAGGCGAGTCCGAGTAACTTAAACGACAAGAAGCTCCATAGTAACTTGGACAACTTATTATTTCTCGACTGAGATATTGACATTCGTATTGGAACAGTTTTACAGGGTTCAAATCGGGATACAATCGCCGGATGGGTTCACAACCACGCGAGAGATACTACGCAGATTTAGTGATTTCTTACAGCTATCTTCAGCGGTAAGCTAGTTTCTTCGAGATCCTGCATAATGTAACAATTAACAAGTAGGATAATATTTCTTTGCTCTAAATTTTTTATAGATGACATCTATGGCTTCAGTAAGATGTGATTGCTTCTTGGACCAAAACTCCATTCTTTTACTATATAGTATTAGTCAATCCAGATGATTACTTCACGCTGCAGTTTCACACCTCTCATTTGTTGCAGCTGAAGAAAGAATTCCCAAAGAAAAAGTTGCCCCCTGCTCCTTCGAAGGGGCTTCTGAGAATGCAAAGCAATGAGCTTTTGGAAGAAGTTAGTAACATTCTATGTCTATCATTCTCTTTTATTTTGAATATATTTGCATGATGGCATCATCACCTGAAAATCGTTTGAGGAGCGCACTGGTATAATAGGTCAGTGATGGTTCTTTAGTATGAACTAGATCTTGGTTTGAGCTCAAGGGGTTTTCTTCTCAGCGTAGGTGTTTATTGGAGGACTGGATGGCGAAAGTATTGTCTGACATCGAGTTTTCAAGAAGTGCTCCCATAGGGATCTTTCTTGAGCTTGAAGCAGCTGCAAGATCGTGTAGGTTTCTCCTAAGTGCTTGTTGCATTCTTGTGCTTTATTCCTCGTACTTTCACCAAACAATTGAAAGTTCAGTAATCAACCAGTATGCTATGATTTATCAAGCAAATCTTTCTTAAATTAATGTAAACCTTTTTTCCCCTTTCTTTTATGAACTTCTCAGCATTCGATGAATTGAATCAGAACGTTGCAGATGCAAATTCATCCATCAGTGTAGTTCCATCGATTCAATTCTCAAATAGTTCAGATGTTTCTTTGCTTGCTGGTCCATCATCATTTGCTTCTGATTGTGGCAATGATTCTGCTTATGGGACCCCTCAGCTGGGATCTCCAACGGAGGGCGTAAGCAGGTTTCATGAACCTGACAATGCACCATCTTATCAGGGCTTCATCCATTCAGGGGAAGTAATTTCTGAGGATGCCAGGTTAAAACATCTTGATGGCAAACCAATGGAGGATTCTGAACAAGGGAACCCGGAAAGTTATTTCAAAATGCCCTCCACCGGAGGTGACACTGATGTTTCCACCGATAGAGCCATGGATGGTGCTCATGCTAAACGGACTCTCGAAACTGACATTTCTTCAGAAAGACTCTCTGACATTTCAAATTTCTTCAGGAGTGCCTCACATGACCCTGCTGAAGGTGCTGATTTTCCAGAACTAAATGCACCAGCAAGACTGGGCCATTTACAAGTTGTTATTCAATTGGATCAGAAAAATAAAATGAATAGGATTCTCAGTACTATGCAACTGAGGTTGGCCACAGCAAAAACTGACATGGAAGATCTCCTGACAAGATTGAATCAAGAGCTTGCTGTAAGACAGTACCTTGCCACAAAGGTGTGGTTCCTAGTCCAGATTCTGCAATTTAAACATGCATTGGTACATTTATTTCCAGATCGTGTTACCCCATCCAGCAGCTCAAACCATGCAGTATGTAAAAGTGTGAGATTAAGATGTGTTAATTTTCTGGTTGATGCCACGTGGCCATTTGACTAGAGCGTGATTAACATTACCCATGGCCTTCGGGTCAAGGTGCCGTAGATGCTCATTCCCAGCTCCATCAATGGTGCTGGGATGGCCAAAATATTGAAGAAAAAAAAAAGATGGTGTTAATTTGGATAATGGTAGAAGTCACCAGTATATTTACGTATGTTAATAAGCAGAATTCTCTTTTGCTTGCTACCGTAATGCATCATGTGATGTCCTTTGTTTGCCTTCTCTTATATCAATATTGGAACATTTTGACCTTATTTTCAGTTAATTCTTGTGAAATTTCCAGAAGAATTGGTTCAAATAGTGACCTAGTAAAAGCAGTCTCAGCAACTTTTGTCTTCAGACATCCCTTTCCTGTAATATCCTACCCCCAGCTAAGCTCTGTAATGACAAGCTCCTTTCATATGTTCAAAATTGTCAGCCTGTGCGTGCTTGTGTACTTTTTCCTCCTTGCCACCACTCTTTTCCGTTGTAAAGAAGTTCAGTCAGATATTTCCTTACATAATACGTCACACTTCCCTCATGCCTACTCATTCCACCTTAAGTGTAAGTGGATAATGGAAATAGGGTTATGAAAGGGCTAGGTAATTCTTACGGATACATAGTAGCAACCATTTTACCACTTAGAAGCTTATCTTAGCTTTCAGATCCAGACTTTTTACCGTAGCTTCGTTGTACCAAGAGTTGGAGCTTATGTTATATTGTTATAGCTGGCCTTTGTCTGTTTTACGGACGGGAGTTATTTTGACTATTTTGCGTTATGATAATGATGCTAATATTACCATCTGGGCGGTCTTTGACAGGTCAAAGATTTGGAAATTGAGCTTGAATCTCTAAAACAGAGTGGCAAAGAGAACCTGCAGCAAGCAGTTTCAACTGAGAGGGAAAAATTTACAGAAAAGCTATGGGATATGGAGGAACTTAGAAGAAAGTGTGTGGAGATGGAACTGAAGCTGACTTCTGAACAGATCTACTATCACTCTCTTCTATTACAAATTGAAATCTTTCTTCTATATTTCGGACACTGAGCAAGTTGTTCCTGAAAATTGTAAAGGCTGACAAGGTTCAAATGGAATCATCGCAAAAACTCATAATGCAAGAGAATGAAAGACTGTACGAAGAGTTGGATGCTGCTCAACAGCAGATCAATAGCTTGCAGAAACACCATTTGGAGATGGAGACAAAGTCCAACACAGATGTCAAACTTCTAGTCAAGGAGATTAAATCTCTAAGAAGTTCCCACAGAGAACTCAAGCAAGAGCTCAGCAAATTGGCAAAAGAGAAGGCAGAAGTTGAAGTAATCATTCCCTTAATTAGTTTTTATTAATGCATAATCATTCTTTAAACTATCTGGATGAGTAAAAGTGCAGTTGATATGCAATTGGTTCCCTAGTACTTAAAGTTAAACCACCTATTGTGCTTTTCATTATCTTGTCCCTGCGGGAGGGTGTGGTTGTAAAGTTTTCTCTGAGCATCTATTCTTCAATAAACTGTGAAATTGATAATGTTTCTTTCTTTCAGATGATTCTACGCGAGGAAAGGAAAAGTAGGGAACATGCTAATACTGCAAATATTAAGCTGTTGCATGAGTATGAAATTCTTCGCCGTAGACTTGAGGAATGCAGTGTCAGTTTTCTCATCGAGGAAGAAAATAAGCTGGTCCTGGATGCTTCTAGCCCTGCTGATGCCACTGATCTACTTTCAACATCTGATAATCGAATAGGTCTACTTCTTGCAGAGGTGTGTCTCTTTACTTTGTGAGCTTACATTTGCGCTGCTCTTGGCTGCTTTTCCTAATTGCTCTGAATTACTTATAATTTTCTCTAACAGAAATACTCTACATACAATATACGTTCTACTCAGATGTTTGAATCGACATCTTTTCTTAAGGTCAAGTTTCCAGTCTTTTGTACAACACCCAAAAGGAAATAAATAAATATACCAAACATCTTAGTAAAAGGGAAACTATGGGAAGAATATGAAGAAATCGATATCCTGCCCTAAACAATATTGGTTTGACAATTGGAGTAGGTTAAAAACATTTCTTTTGCGGCTTGTGTGGACTCTGATTATCAGTAGAGAACGCTTTGATTGTATTAAGGTATTATTGTCTCTCATTGTGTTCGTCGTGCTTGGGAATCAAGAACTAAAGTAGATAAAAAGGTTGAAAAGAAAATAGAGAGCACTACCATCTGGGAACCAAGAAGTAAAGTAGTTGAAATGTGTAAATAAGGAAGAGAGCCACCACCATTACTGACTTGCCAATTTACGTCACGTACTCTTCTCCAATTATCATCTGTTGCTAAGCAGATCAAGGATTGACAAGCAACCCAGCTTTTCATAACTGGGTAGTATTATATGATGTGCTAGTGTGCATTTGCCATTTCTAACTTACACCTACCAAACTAGTCATATGATTGTCTGATATCCAGCCCTACGTAAATTGACGAGTCTATACTTTTCTTGCAATGTTGTTTGTTTTGAATCCTGTTACGTTTTGCACTTGTAATTTCTGTTGATTGGCCGAGTCATTATGATAATGATGGACAATGTTGTATGAACGCTCATAAACAGGCTCAGCTGCTAGCACAAGATGTTGAAACTACTATTGCTAGTAGAAATCTTGATGGAGGCCATTCAAGGACAGCAGTGGATGACTTGAGGAAACAGCTAGCTGACATTTGCGTTGACAATGCCATATTGAGGAAACAGATGAACGCTGTCATTCGCTATGCACTCCAAACAGCTAATAGATCGGAGGATTATGAGGAAGAGGTCCTCCAACAAAGACAGCTCCTACGAAGCTTTTAGTTGGATAAATTATAAAACGCAAGACACGTATCTACAATAATATGTACAAAGCTTGTATTATTGTCTCCTTTCTTTTGTACTTCTCAAATGACCTTGTATATATGGCTTATTCCATCCCATTATATAAGTGACTAGTTGGAAAATTGTCATCGAAGACGTAAGTTTGAAATAAAGCAACCTTATAAACATATATTCCACCCCAGTATGTAAATGAATAGTTGGAAAATTGTCATTGAAGATGTAAGCTTGAAATAAAGCTTTCATATGTGCTGATATAACCTGAGACAGACTGAGAAGCACCGGCGGTACTGGTGAAAGACCAGCGACTTCTAACGCAACATATAATGGTAACTGTATAAGTGGTCATTGAAATGTTTCACCAAGCTCTGCAATAGAAAATTTCTGCTATCCTCAGAAATTTGAGAGGCTTCTCCACCAGCTGCAGCTATATATACAAGTACGCCAATCAATGACGAATGTCATCCAGCATACTGATAATTTGCAAGGAGAAATCTAGAAGGATGCAGACTATGTCATCCCTCACAGGAAAGTACTTTCAAAGATAGCAAGTTGCAACTCTCAAAGTGGAGCATCAAAATCAAGTTGTTCCAGCAAAATCATACCACGTTTCATTTCTAAATCAACTAAATTCACCACATGCATCTGATTCCAAAAATTTGAAAGATAGGGAATGACAGAGATCTGGTCACACGCTGTTTCCAGCACCTATAGATTGATAATGTAACTAGCCTTTACATTTAACCCATAAAGTGTACTTTGATTGTGATCACGTTATTACTCTCCTCCACCACCAAACATACCCATCATGTCCTTGGCGGAACCCATATGCTTCATTATGTTCTGCAAACCACCCATGCCACCCATCTGCTTCAACATATCAGGGGGAAGAAATTTGCTCATGTTTTGTGCATTCATGTTTCTGGACAGGGAGCTCATATCTCCCTTCTTTGGAATCCTAAGACCCTTCATCTTGCTGAATATCTTGGCAAGTCGTTTGTATTCTTCCAACATCTCCATCACTTCATGCACTAGGCGGCCAGATCCCCTAGCTATACGCATGATTCGAGATTCAGTCATAATCTTTGGGTTGGTACTGTCCAATTCTGCAACAATGTTATCAATTTAGATCAACGGTTACACTATATTCTAAATAAGGTGTACAAATAGCTTAAACTACACTCCCATATAACGTTAGGTCACTTGCCTTCATCAGTCATGGAGTCCATCATTGTCATATACCGTTTAAATTTTGCCTGACTTTCCTTTTCACGACCTTGTGGCATCATCTCGGAACTAAATCCCGGTAGCATTGAGAAGACCTATACCACAACAAAAGAACATCAACGATGTGCAACAAGAACGATATCGATCAACCTCTAGAAGGGAAAGCAAACAGGCACTCTGTAAAAGAGATAAAGAGAGAGAGAGAGAGAGTGTGTGTGTGTGTGTGTGTGGGGGGGGGGGGGGGGGGGGGGGCTCCCATCCAATTAAACTACTATTCATGCATTAAAAATACTTTTGGAACAAAAAAAGTTTAATGCTCAAATGAGATTCAAGTGATTTGAAATCCATAAATCTATTATGACCAAAATGCATTAAGATGCTTGAAATGTTTACACGAGTAGGATCAGATTAACGAATGCGAGTGGCAAACCTGCCCAAGGGGACCCATTTTAAGCATGTTCTGAAATTGCTCGTACATAATCCTCAAGGTAAACTGTCCTTCGGATAGCTTCTGAAGAAGCTCAGGCTGTTGATCCATTGGGACCACATCCTGTATCTTGTTTACCAATCCAGACAAGTCACCCATGCCTGGTAGATAGTTCAGGAGAACAAAGTCAATGGCAGTGGAAAGAGGAACATAAGTCAAAGCAAAGTTGACAATATTAACAGAAGAGATGCAAACCTAAAAGACGACTAACAAATGGTTTAACATCAAAAACTTCAAACTCGTCCATGTGTTCACCAGTTCCAATAAATATGACCGGACTTTTAGTTGCAGCAACTCTGCAGATGGAAAGAGCAAATAAATCTTTTTCTAATCCAAAGAAACAGGCCAAAAATATTCATCAGAATGTTTGGAGAAAACTTGATCCAACTTATAACTTGTGAATATCAATAACAAAATCCTTGTGAAGTCCCCAAGGGATGTCCTAGTGGTTGTAACATAGAGTAACAATCTGAAGATCCCAAGTCTTTATCTCGGTTACAACGCAAGATGGAGCTCATTTTCTCCAGCCTTTGCGAGCAAGACTACCTCGGCAACCTGTGCCCGCAAGACAGCACTTGGCCCGGACACCACCAATATAAAAAGATCCTTGTAAACAAAAGATGGATATGTCCGCTATAGAGGCAGTTAAAAGTTTTTTATCTTTTTGGATCCAAGAAGCCATAAAAGTTGCACTTTCACTGCTTTTTGAACCATAAAGCAACTTTAAAATTTCAAGGCTTCAAGAAAAATTATATTATCAATACCGATGTACAAACCAAATATTCAAGGCTTAAGCAGCAGCATCAATTTCTATGTCTTGTTTGATAAAGAAATAATCATTTCCTGCAGGAATATCTTAACAGTTTACTAGAGTATTTATGCGACAGAAACGGGTAAACAAACAGAGATTCCCTCTTAACCAGTAAAAAGCAAACTAACAGCATGTACCACCAAAAAAAAAGAAAAGAAACAACAGCAGCAGCAGCAGCAGCGGCCTGCAACTTTGGGCTCCCATGGCTTGAAGTTCAAATCTTAAAAAACTGACAACATGAGCTTAACATATGTTCTGCAGTTAGATGAGAATACCCAGAACTATAAGAAGAAACATTTTTAAGCCTACAGCCAAACCATTAAAAACTTACGCACTTAGGGCGCCACCTCCTTTAGCATGGCCATCCATCTTAGTAATAATCACGGCTCCAACTGCAACACTTTGTCGAAATGCTTGAGCTTGATCAAAAGCAGCTTGTCCAATACTACTATCCATAACAAATATCACGAGATCCGGTTTCTGCGGAAAACAATAAGATGAGCATCTAATGAAAGGAAAAATATAGAGCATAGTAAACCATACCGTTGCTTCAGAAACTTGTCGCATTTCTTCAAAAAGAGCTGCTTCTTGTTTGTGGCGTCCACTGGTGTCCACAATTATTAGATCACAATTTTCCTTCTTAAATGTTTCCACACCGTCCACAGCTATTTTCACTGGGTCTGATTCTGTATAGCTGTTACAGAAACATTTATTCAATTAAAACAAAATGCCCTATAGTGTTGATTAGAACAGTGATACAGTTCAAAATGACCTGATTGCTAATTACAGGTTCAGTCCTATTCATATGACACGCAACAACAGTAAGTTCCATTTAAAGCCAGTAAACTGTATATTCCTATAACCTAGCAACAATAAGAATAGCTTTATTTTAATTCCCCTCATTTTCCCTTATGGAGGAAAATTTGGTTTAAAAGGATTTTAAGGAAAAAGTTGAAAAGCTTAATGCAAAAAGTAGACAATCTTCTGCCAAATTAGGAGAGGCAATTTGATGACCAGAAAATCAACAGTCAATTATGTACTATACTTTTTTGTTCCCTTCTACCATTCAAAGTACCATATCATTAGCTCATGGGACACACTCGACACAGTAGCAATCTTTTAATATTTTGATCAATTTAGATATAAATACCTAAAAGTTTAGATATAAAATATTTTACAGAGTTCTTTCAAGGACATGAACAAGGATCTATAAATAAGAGATGGTGGACTAAGAAATAGGATGCTGAAGTGTAGGAGAGAAACTAATTAGGAGAGATTGAGGTAACTTATAGAGAATTCAAGCTAGTTACTCTAAAGGATAGGCCTTTACTAATATGATGACTCATGGGCAGCTGTCAGCTAATTAACTCTAATCTTGTGATTCTCCTTAGCCAAGTACAAGTCACTTTTCACATGCATCAGGCAATGCTTGTCAGATTCCATTCTCCGCTTTCCTTATCGAAATGCACTTTAAATTTGGCAATGCTTATGGACCTATGACATTGTTTATTGATTGAATTAGCTAATAAAAACGACGAGTTTCAGCTTCTTCTGTCAGGAAGAAGAAAAGAGGGATATTGATCATCATTAGATAGTAGAATGAGCATCACGAGTCTAAAGATGTTTAAATAAGAATAAAACTAATAGATTCAGAAGAGGATATGCCTTCCATAAAAAGGAATTTTGGCTTTAGTTGCATTCTGCTTCAATTGATCGAAAGCGCCAGCTCTGAAGGTATCTGCGCACACTAGAGCAGGCTTCCAACCCTTTTTCTGGTGGTGATAAGCATATTTTGTACATGTTGTAGTCTTTCCAGACCCTGCGCGAATTATAAAAGAAATAAGGATACCATCTTTTAATTGAAAAGGAAAAAGCTTTTGGTGTGCATTACAATTATTGCACCAAATAATACTTACTGCTGAGATAGTTAATACTTACTGCTCACATATAAGCTTTGTTACACAACATACACCTAAAGCAGAAGATTAAATGAACACACCTTGCAAACCAACAAACATTACAACACTAGGTTTCCCCTTTTTCAGTGTAAATGCAGGCTTCCCAGGATCCAATATCTTGCACAGCTCATTAAACACAGCCTACACAAATGAAAAAAAAAAACTATCTTGAGTTGATAAAAGAAGGTGGTGTGGGAAAAAGAAATATAAAATTGATAAGAAACAGAAAAATCAATGGAACTCCAACTAGACACAACAAAAAACAAGTTAAGCAACAAATGAAAAGGGATATCATGAAAGACGTCCTATAAGTTCATTTGCTTGTCTTCTTTTCTTCTTCAGTAGAAACAAAATTTATAATGATAAGCGAGCCAATTCATGATGAATCCTCACAATACTTGCTTCTTCAACCAAATTTGAAATTGCGCTGGGAAAAAGTAAACTTGCATCTCTCATACCGTAAATTATCTGAATGTCTTGGTGAAATACCCATTAAACACTGATTTCCCATTTGCAACCCAAGAGGAACTTCATCTAAACAGTCACTAACAACAAGGGAGCAAGCACTCCTCACAAAAGACTGAAAATCGAGAAATCTCAAAATAAACTCCTATAGGTAAGGAAAATCTACCTAATTCGGAAGCAACAGCAAAACAAAGAATCACATTTTGATATAAAAAAGGTCCAAAAAGTTGTTTTCACTTTTTCACTCCAAATCAAAAACAACTCCAATTATAGTATTCATGGCCAAACACAACTCCAATTACCATTTTTCACTTTGAATACAAAAACTGCTTTTTTTCAAATTTCATGGCCAAACAGGCTCTAAGACAATCATTACCTGAATATCAACTTCACAACTAAGGAAAGTTTACCAAATTCGGAAGCAATTAACAAAGAATCACATTAAGGCCAATTTTTTCGCTGAAAAGAAAATTAAACCTGTTGGATGATCCTACGCTTGTTATGTCCAGCAGCAAGATCGTCAAGATTAACAATCTTCTTGATATTGGTTGTCATATCACGGACAAGTTTGAATTGAACATCGGATTGAAGAAGAGCACGTGTGATTTCATTGAGGCATTCGTTGAGGACCTTTTCATCAATGATTGTGGCATTGCTCATCTGCTGGAGAGCACGCGAGATGCTCCCCCCTAACTGTGCTAACACCATCTTGATCAAGATCCACAAGACACGGGATTTTGGACGAACTTAAGTTTGTCAATGGCTATTGAATTTGGCAAGGAAAATTTATTCCAAGGGATGAGGAGGATATTTCTTTGGCGACAAGGAAGAAGAGCGCCGCTCTTTGCTGCTGGACCGGGTCAGGAAATCCAACCCGACCCTCCTTTTTCGTGGGCCACAAATAAAAAGGCAATTAAGAGCCCGTTTGGTCTTTATATTTTGTCCCTCATTTATGTCTTCTTTAAATTTTGCCCTTGCCTCCTGTTTAATCAAAGTTTTTTGACAAAATTATTCTTACCCCATTAAAATCCTTTTTATTTCGTCATTTTCCCTTTTCTTTTCTTTTTTTGCTTTTTCTTTCCTCCTCTGTTTTGTGTTTGTCTCATCTGTTCTAAAACTTAGGTACGAATTTGGATCTTTTGCTATTTGTTTTTATGTTAAATTGTTATTTGTTGAATTGATATCCTTGTCTTCATCGTTTTTTATATTTAATTGATCTTTTTTTATTTAAAATTATAGTGTTTTGTTATAGTGTCTGGATGAGTTTTTGAACTTTAGTTTCATTCCCCATGTATATATTTTGATTTTTTGAATGTTGTAATATGTTTTTGTTGATTTTGATATGCGTTTTGGTTTTCTCTTTGTTGAATCATTGAAGTTTTGCCTGTGAAAGCTGTTTTATGTTGTTGCTGTTGTTTTTATTTAATAATCTGGTTTTTGCGAAGAATGTGTTTGTCTGAGGCAACATATGTCTGGTCCGGCAGAGTTCTTGGTTTTTGAAACTGAAGTCATGCCGGTTCCGGCATAAAGTTATGCTTGTTCCGGCATAACTTCATGAATTAAGTTAATTTATGTGTGCTTGGTTTTTTGGTGTTGTCTTGTTAATAATTTTGGTTTTTATGCAATCTATGTGTTTTTGGTGTTTTGTTAATAATGTTTTGTTTTGGTTATGAAAAATGAAAGTTTGCCTCTCACGGCATACTTTGTAATTTTGTAAACTGAAGTTATGCCGGTTCCGGCATAAAGTTATGCTTGTTTCGACATAACTTCATCAATTAAGTTAATTTATGTGTGCTTGGTTTTTTGGTGTTGTCTTGTTAATAATTTTGGTTTTTATGCAATCTTATGTGTTTTTGGTGTTGTTTTGTTAATAATGCTTTTGTTTTGCTTATGAAAATGAAAGTTGCCTCTAACAGCATACTTTATTCTTTTGTAAAGTGAACTTCTGCCTCCTCCGGCATACTTTTCTAGTTCTTAACACTTGCGTAAATTTTTGTTTTGCTCATGAAAATAAAAGTTTGCCACTAACAACATACGTTGTTCTTTTGTAACGTGAACTTCTGCCCCCTCCGGCAGACTTGTCTAATTCTTAACACTTGTGTACTTTTTTATTTTGCTTATGAAAATGAAAGTTGTCTCTAACAGCATACTTTGTTCTTTTGTAAAGTAAAATTCTGCCTCATCCGGCATACTTTTCTAGTTCTTAACACTTGTATACTTGATGTTTTGCTTATGAAAATGAAAGTTTGCCTCTAACAGCATAATTTGTTCTTTTGTAAAGTGAACTTCTGCCTCCTCCGGCAGACTTGTCTAATTCTTAACACTTGTGTACTTTTTTATTTTGCTTATGAAAATGAAAGTTGCCTCTAACAGCATACTTTGTTTTTTTGTAAAGTAAACTTCTGCCTCCTCCGGCATACTTTTCTAGTTCTTAACACTTGCGTAAATTTTTGTTTTGCTCATGAAAATAAAAGTTGTCTCTAACAGCATACTTTGTTCTTTTGTAAAGTAAACTTCTGCCTCCTCCGGCATACTTTTCTAGTTCTTAACACTTGTATACTTGATGTTTTGCTTATGAAAATGAAAGTTTGACTCTAGCGGCATACTTTGTTCTTTTGCAAGGTGAACTTCTGCCTCCTCCGGCATACTTGTTCAGAACTTTGCCTGATTATTTTTTGTCAACTGAAGTTACTATAATTTCAAGTCTAAGTCATTGAGCATTGTATACTAATCAAATGGAGCATATAAACTAATCAAAATCAGAACAAAGCAATAAATTTGACCAATTCTATGTTATTGAGTAAAATTATGATTCGCAATGTTGAATCTCAACTGAATATTAGTTGTTTAGTTCATAGAAGATGATTTGTTGTTATTTTCAAATATTAACAAATCTAAACTTAATAAAGCATCAAATTGAGTTGAATTACGTTCAATTGAAACGCTATATATTATGTATTTATCTTTTCCGATGTTGTAGCAGCAAAATCAATGGAGATTTCTCCTGTGAAATGTTGGAACGATGGAACGATTGAAAGGTTTGTTGTTGGAATGATGGATAGGTTTAATTGGATGTTTGGGGTTCGTTACATACTTTCAGGTTTTTATATGTGATGGGTAGGACTAGTAACGTCTTTTCTTATTATTTTTTAGCTTAGAAGGGCAAATATTAAAGACCACGCATTACGGGGGCAAAAATTAAAGACCAACGCATTTGAAGGGCATTCGCGCGAATTGCCCAAACAGAATTGAAGTTAAGATAATCACCGGGTCCGATCTCATGCATTAACTTCCAAAAACAAGACCTTCCATTCGTCACCAAATCCTTAGAGCACCTCGTACCACGTGTTCAGCTCCATGCATGTAATACTCACTTCAATGTTTATCTTCCTACACTAAACGTCAAACTATACCAAAAACCAAGAACAAATTAAAACCGCCCTCTCTTCTCATTTTCTTTCTCATCTAATCTTCTTGTTGAACTGATCAAAACAAAAAAGAGAGATGATGATGGATTTAGTGAATTCAGTGTTGAATTTTGTGGTTCCACCAGCAAGTATGGTGATGCTAGCCTTTGCATGGCCAGCTTTGTCCTTCATCAACACTTGTGAATGGCTTTACAACTCTTTCTTTGGAGAAGATATGGAGGACAGGGTGGTCATCATCACTGGAGCTTCTTCTGGTATTGGAGAGGTAAAAAAAAAAAAAAAAAAATCTGAACCTTCAGAAGATCACTCTGATTTATATCGTTTTGTGACATGGAATTGGTAATTTGCGTGTGTCAAATTTATTTCTTTCTATCTCCTTAGCGGCTACAAATTGCTTAATCTGTAAAAATACATGTATTTAATCTTCTCTCAAGAGAGAGACACGAGTCCTAGTAGCTGTCAAATGGTCAAATGGTGATTCAGTATAAATTCTACCTCTTGAAACCAAACCAATTTTAGCGTCTTTTTATAATAATAAACCAACCAGCGAAAAGTATTCACTTTGTAAAAGAGCAATGCTCCAATTGCTGCACAATAGAGTTGTAATTCACTTGCTATTCCTTGTATTCCAGATGCTTGCCAAATATGGAAAAAATATCAAAGGTTATTTGTATTCCTTGGAAACTCCGCCTATGTCACCATTTAATATTTCTTAGGCCCACTATTAGCCAAATCACATGAGCACTAGACCCAATATGAGTTGGATCACTTAGCCGCGCTTCATAATTAAAAAAACGAGCATCTTAGAAATCTTCATAATTAAAAAAACGAGCGCCATAGAAATATAAGCCCCTCAACCAAATAAAGATGAGGGATACTAGTTTGACTGAAATTGCAGTCGATATTTTTTTGGAATTTAGGTCTTTTGGAATAACTAAAAACAAATTCAGCACTTCAAATCAAAGAAGCCCAAAAAAAAAACAGAGAGAGAAAAACACTTTTTTCCTATCTGGACTTTGATCAAGCACTTAGACATAGCAATGTGTACCAGAAACAATAGGCCAATGGTGACTAATTTACCTTTACTTTGTCCAAATAAGAGAAACTGCATTCCTGATTTTTTTAAAAGAATATTCCCTCCACTCTATTTTACGTGTCTTAGTGTGACTGGGCACGAAATTAAGAAAGTAAGAGACACTTTTTAATCTTATAATTTTAAACATACCATGTGGCATCTTGGAATTAAATAATTACACTAAATATAGAAGACTAAAAAGAAAAGTAAAACACATAAATTGAAGTGGAGAGAATACTTTTAACCATATCGCCTAATGATACTAAGAGCCCGTTTGGATTGGCTTATAAGTTGCTTATAAGCTGTTTTCAGCTTTTTTGAGTGTTTGGCTGGCTAGCTTAAAGTCATTTTGTGCTTAAAATAAGTTCAAAAAAATAATTAGGCCCATTTGACTTAGCTTATCTAAAGCAGCTTAAGCTGAAAACAGCTTATAAGCCAAAAAAAAAATAAGTTGGGTAACTTATTTTTTTTTTGGCTTATAAGCTGTTTGCAGCTTATAGGCATAAGCCCATCCAAACAGGCTCTAATAGTACTTATTTACCTCTTAAATAACGTTAACTGATGAATTTCAACTTACAAAAGGGACCTCCTTTCTATTGTAGATGAAAGTACTTAAAACTACCTCTAGCTTGTAATACTGACAAAACATGATCTTTAAGGTTTTATGTGATGCAATTCACCTTTCCAGCTTCTGCTTCTTTGTCACAGAAAAAACCACCATTCTAGCGTACAATCTTTCTTTAAGTATGCCTTTAATCTTTGAAAACGTGATGATGCAATGTTTAATCCATGACTTAGTACTTCATTATCAGATTTCCATTATACAGGTTGTAATTTGATAACTTTGGTTCTTCGCCTAGAAGATGCATCAGCATATACATTTAGGCGAGCATTACTGATTTCTGTGACAAAGATATGAAAATTTAATTTGCCCTTCCGTGTTAAAGCTGCAAGCATGCTATTTATCTGTTCTTTTTATTTCTTGTGCATGAAGAGTCTTGAACAAGTTACAAATATTTGGTTCTTACTGTGTAATATTAGCAAATTGCATATGAATATGCAAAGAAGAAAGTTCATCTAGTTCTGGTTGCACGAAGAGAAAACAGGCTCTGGGCAATCAGTGAGAGTGCCAGAGCACTAGGTGCAAAAAGTGTCCTGATAACAGCTGCAGATGTTGTTAAGGAAGCTGATTGTAGGAGATTCATCACCGAGACTGTGAACTTATACGGCCGTGGTAAGCACTTGCTTCTCATTTCATACTAAAGGGACAGAACTCATACTATCATACTATCTTTTGTTTGATTATAGAGCAGTGCTGGATCCACTTGTGTTATGGTCCAATCGCACATCGGTACTATTATGTGCTGATGTGGAGTTTATATAGCCTTGGACTCTCCCACCTCAATAGCTAGCTTTGGGGGTGTGGTTCTCCCTCGGCTGTAATAACTTGTTGCATCTCCATTGTAATAGCATTAAGTATGTCGTTTAATAATTCACTTCATTTAAATGAGTAAGCAATGGACACAGGGATTTCAAGGAATTTGACTAACTAATGGAGGCTTGCGCCCCCTCCCAATAAGTTGTCAAACCAAAATGTGAAAGTGTGACCTTTTGAGTAATCAAAATTCAAAAGTACCAAGAATATAATATGGCCCGAGCACTATATATGCTTAGTCAAACCTCTCACTGTTGGTGAAATGATATGAATGATATTTCTCTGTTATTTCCTTTCCATGTTTTCGCTCATGCAGAGCATATGTAAGTTACATGAAACACTCATTTTCAAAGCAAAGGTAATCTACATCCCATTTGGCAGGTAGTTTTCCGTCCTAGTTAAATACGTTTTCTAGAACTTTCTAGTGTCGAGTTTTACAGTGAGACTGATTTTACTGAGTAGTGAGTACTACTATCTAGATATTACGTCCTATTTCATTTATCATGAATCAAATACAATTACTTTTGCCTAGGAAAAACAATAAATGTTACAACTATTCTGAAACGACAAATTCTAACTAACATAATTTGTTATGTAGTTTCAGATCTCCAAGTTATGTTCTATGATTTTGATTGCATTGGTCAATTGATACTTGGAAAGCAAACTAAGACTAAAATAGGGATGGATATAGTAATGTGTATAGCTTGACATGTTTCAATGGTAGAGAAAAACTCCTAGTAACAGAAAGGTTGTCTCAATTTTATTCTGACAACAATCTCCGTTCATTTCCCTATTTTCAGTGGATCATCTTGTAAATACAGCAAGTTTGGGTCATACCTTCTACCTAGAAGAAGCCACAGATACAAATGTCTTCCCCATTTTGATGGTATGTAGAGTCTTTCTACTCTTGATCATTCACAATTATTTCTCTTTTAGCTTCTTTTCAAATGTATTGGTATAATGATTTTTCCTAAGTTTCTTGTTGCAGAGGTACAACGTTTACATTTTGCTCCAAATACCTTTTTCAAATTTGTAGATGTCTGAATATTGTCCGTTTTTCAGGATATCAATTTTTGGGGAAATGTATATCCTACCTATGTAGCTCTACCTTACCTGAGGCAAAGCAGAGGCCGAGTCATAGTGAATGCTTCAGTGGAGAGCTGGTTGCCCTTGCCAAGGATGAGCTTATATTCAGTTAGTAATTCTGCCCATTGATATCTATTCCTGGAACTTGTCCAGTTTGAGAATTGAATTACTCAATAGTTCTTTGTCATCCCTTTATTTCCTTTGTCCCCAAGTGGTTCTTTTATTATATTTTGCCTTTGAGAGATGATAATACCCGCGTCATGTTTCGTCCTATAAAATAGGCAGCAAAAGCAGCACTTGTAAATTTTTATGAGACCTTGAGATACGAGGTGGACAGTGACGTAGGGGTCACAATAGCGACACACGGATGGATTGGGATTGAAATGACAGGTGGAAGATTCATGCTAGAGGAAGGTGCCGAGATGCAGTGGAAGGAAGAAAGAGAAGTAAGTCTCTCTTTTCCAAGCAGAAATTGTGTTACTAGCCCGAAATTGCTTATTAATATTTGCTCAGTAAATTCTGTCTAGTAGCTCTTCACAGGGTTAATACTGTTAAGGATCGGGCAAGAATAGCAAGATCATATAACCTACATTTATCTTTCTCATTTATCATGGATTTCATTAACCTCTAATTTCTTGATTTTCTTGGATTGGTAATATTTTATCTAAAATGTAATTGTTACGTGCATTGTTGTTGAAGGTTCATGCATCTGGAAGTTCAGTGGAGGACTTTGCGAAGTTGATTGTGTCCGGGGCCTGCCGAGGAGATCCATATGTGAAATATCCGAGTTGGTACGACATTTTCCTTCTCTATAGAGTATTCACACCAAATGTTCTTCAATGGACATTTCGAATGTTACTTGCAAACCAAGGTACCCGTAGAACTTCCCTCATTGGCACTGGAAGGCCTCTTCTCGAGTCATCTTCTCCTCTTCCTCCTCTTCCTGAGACATCCTCTCCTCCGCGACAGCCTCTTTCCGAGTCATCCTCTCCTCGGCGACAGTCTCTTTCTGGTTCATCCTCTCCTCAGCATCCATCCTCTTCTCCACAGCACCCATCCTCTTCTCCTAGAAGACGAGTGGGGAGAGTGGGGCCTGTTCCGATGCAGCAGATGGAGTGAAGGAGTAGGTCGAGTTCGTTACTTTAATTTTGCAGTGGTTGTGTTCCAGGGTACTGTTGTGTTTCTTTAGTCAAGATTTTGTGGATATCATTGTAAGAGTTCACAAGATACTACAATCAATAACAGGCTCAATAAACAGTTGTACTTGGCTTGTTTAAGAATGTTTGGATTTGGTTTGGAAAAGCTTTTGGATACGTTTTCAAGTCGCAACTATAGACTGCAACTTCAGGATTAAATATTTGTCGAAACATTTTGACCAGTCTAGATTAGAAGCTGCTTTCTTACTCGTTTAGGGTGAATGATTGACTAAATTGTATCTTTCTCATTACCTCCTCCAATTGACTTAGAGTTGCTGTAACACCAGGTTGAGCCTTTCCACTGTAAACAATCTCTGGATATGCTCGGATTTTACATCACCTCGTGCAAATCTATTGTAGAATTATCATCATCTGCTTTAGCATATGATTGCGGATAAACGTACAAAGTTCTTTAGGGTGGAGTAAGGTCAGTGGCGAATTCAGAATCTTCACTCAAGGGGGTTCGAAAAAATAACAAAAGCTAAATATAAAAAATAATGTTGTCCTGGAAATCAAACCTAGGACGCTAGAGACAATTTCAAACACTTTGGATCACTTGAGATAACGTTTTGCATTTGTTCAGGTATTCAAAAGTTATTGTACGTATATAAACACGGAAAATGTAATTTTTTACCGAGGGTGTTCGGGTCCCACCATCTAAATCCGACCCCGACCAAGGTCCCTTTAGATACCACTCTTTTGAATGTATTGCTCCACCAATTATATTCTGTCCACTCCCAAGCGAGCTTTCCTTAGTTACATGTATAGATGGCCGCCATTACTTTTAACATCTAAGACTACGTGCCTCGTCTGTTGGTTATTTCTTTCACTGTAGTGATCAGTAGTATTCATAGAAAAGCAGTTGCTCATATGAGAATCCGTCAAATATTTCAAAAATACAATGTTGATTTGACGACAGGCGCTTCCCACAAACTGTCTCTATTCTTAAAGTCGATAATGGTCTATCACTTCAATCACATTGAATGGTTGAATGTTGCATCTGATTTCAATGTGTATACACAGGTATTTATTTCATTCAAATAATAGATTCAACGAAAGGAATAAGTAGTTAGTGGGCCTCAGTTTTCCAGAATGCCATTCGATGTATGAATTGGTAGTATTTTTGTTTGAAGACAGATAAATTCTCTTACATTCATGGGGAAAATTACCCAGTAAAGCTAGTGTCAAATGACCCCAACAGACTGACTGGTAAAGAAGTTCTTTGCCCAGTTCTATATCGTGTATTCAGTTAAAGGTGAAGCCCACCAGTCTAATCTCTGCAAAGCACATTCTAGAACAAGCAATCATAATGAGATGATATACACTATGCTACAAAAAAATTGGACCTTCTGCAATCGCTATAGGTCTTGAAGGGGTTCACAACCGCTTTTCGAAGTCCTTAAGCCTAAAATCCTTGGAAGGAAAATGAAAGGATCTTGAATAGCCCATCTGGGTTATCAGCGTGTACCTGGAAAAAATATAACCTTGTCATTAGGATAAGGATCAAGTGCTGCATAATTGTGTGATTTCCTTCAGCAAGGCAAAGTCAGAGAGCTAGTGCACTAAAATTCAAGATTGTTCATCATTGTTCAGGAAGGAGTAAAGGTGGAATAACAATAGCTCAAAAGTAATTGTTTCACCTCTGCTTTTTTCAAGTCAATAGCTGTAAACAACAACAAAAATGTGTACCCTAAGCTCATTGTTCAGGTGTAAGAATAGTAATTGCCTTCTTAGAATTTCTGCTTTACATAGTATAAAGCCAGATAATGGGAAGCGAAAGATGTGTTTAAAGCCAGATAATGGGAAGCGAAAGATGCAGAACATAATATCAATATTAATAAAATTATCCAATAGTAATTTCAAGTAACACTGGAAAGTTATTCTTTTCCTGATTCCATCAGGTCAGCCTGTTCTCTATATCATCAGTTTGTAAGCAGAGCGTAGATGGTCTAAGACTGGAAGAACGATAAGCCATCAGTCCATGAGACACAATTTGGAAGGGTCACCGTGTACTTTAAGAACTCGGGTCAATCTAGGTACTCCCTCCATTCTATTAGGTGACACTATTTTCTTATTAGTCCGTACCAAGAACAGGAAAAATGGCACCTTTCTATTTTAGAAACAACAATTTAATAAAGTTTCCATTTTATCCTTGATGGCATGCTCTATAGCCAGAGAATCTCACGTTCAAGACCACAAGTTTCAAAAGTTGCCTTTCTTTCTTAAATGCCGATCCTGGTCAAACTACGCTAATAATTTGAAAGGGAGGGAGTATGATAAATTACCAGTTCCCTAATCTGATGCACATCTAAAAATGGAAAGCAATTTGCATCTTGAGAACTTACGCAACATACAGCTGAAATGTCTAGGAAAGAAGCAACCTACCCAATGACCTGCATCTTCGAGGACATGCATTTCAACTCCACCTCCCTCCTCCACAGCTTGTTCCTCAGCAACATGGATTCTTCTGATATCCTCAAGGGCCCACCTATGCAGGCTTCTTTCTGCTTTCAAAAAGTTAACATGCACACCCCGAGGAACATCTTCCACAATTTTCCTGCGAGAAGATTCTTGCAATTACAATTTCCTCTTTTATAGAGAATGAGCCATTGATTTGATCTAGCACCAAGTAAAGGATACATCCTTCTTTAAGTGAATATCTCTTAGCATTAGTAACCATCATTAGGTGATGCCTGACGGTAGTAGTTGTATATGTATTTCATTAGTAGAGTTTTGGTGCTAACCCACTCTACATAGGTGTATCTTTTTTTGGCGGTAATAAAAGGTAAGTGCCACCTTATGGCGTAAATTAAATTATTTTTTAAAAAAATAAAACAAAAGCTTGGTGACAGAAAAAAAAATATAAAAGATGTGAAACAAACCATTGATACATTCACCTACGATTTAACTAACTCGAATGTAGTCATTGCAAAGTTACAAATTCATTATCACATGAATAAAATAAGTTATTGGTTCACATTTATCCTTAGCATGTCAATACTTATACTTTTAGGCTCTAATAATTCCAAATATTCCACTTTCCTTCTATTTTTGTCTATTGCCATGCTAGGTATTGAATTGAGCGACCAATTCTGCAGTACATTGCACGTAGAATTCATTGAAAAATTCCTGATCATCTTGCTATTCTTATATTGATGTTGAAATTTAATCTTGTCAAAAAAATTCCAGCAACTTATTGACATATCCATGTATTTTTTCTTAAATTTTTTTATTTAATTTATAGCAACAAGATAAAAATGTTGTGCATGTTTGTTTGTTGAATGACTATTAGTATGTGTCCAGGCGACTCCAGAATCTATTGGCAACTGTACACACTTTATAATGGTAAAGAAATGAACAAGAAGCCAAAAGAATGATCATAATAAAATCCGCATACTTAAAACTGACATGAGAAACCTACCACAAATTTGTTTCTTCATATGATTGATACATTTCAGCAATACCCTTGAGATCAAACACCCATGACAAAGGTGAAGGAGATGAACCAGCAGAGTTGGTTTGACGAAGGTTAGTTACCACCCACTGCAAAAATTACAAAGGAAACCAGTGGTTGAGAAAAAAGAGAACTCGCCAATTTGCGCCTCATGTCCAAGCAAATTAACAGTTAGAATAGTGGACTTGTGTTCGTTGGAGTTAAACCTTGGGGCTTAAGGTATTGTAAAATTAGAAGTTTCCCCCAAGGTCAGCAATTATTTCCAATACCTGGGGCATATCATTAAAGAAGAACAAGAAATATTTTCAGGACCCAGGTAGACATGTCAGAGGTGTTTGAGATAGGGTATTCATTAGTTCTTTTCCCTTTTTTGGGACAACTTATCCTCTGGTACTCAACCGACTAAATCATCATTCACTTTTTCTATCACAATAGTCAAGAGATATATACTGCCTCACCCTCCGGGTTACTGAGAAGGGTGGAACACATTATAACTTATAGAAGTGCATTTATAATGTTTCTAACAAATTCCTGACATCTCATTCCTCAGTTACTCAATATCAAGCTCAGTGCCTCACTCGATGCAGAAATATGCCTTATCTTATACAGCAATTTAAGTTTGCAAAGTTTAAGTGTAAGTGTTAAACCTTTCAGAATTCCTAGAGAGGAAAAATGGGAGGCCAAGGGATACCTGTGCTACATCCCTGGAAAAACCTTCATGTATAAGTGCCTCCACAATATCTCGTTTTGAAGAGACCTTCCTTGAAAAATAATAGTCATAAGAAGAATTGATGTCAATACAAATTATGTGAATATATCAGTAATAAAATCGAGAGAGAGACGGACGGGAAGGAGAAACGACATTTGAGTGGGTGAATTTAGCCTAGGCTATAAAGTTCCAATAAAACATCATATGCTTTTTGTTATAAGCCAAAAATCATGCAAGAACAAAAGAATTAGTCAAGAAGCAAGCTAAAATATGAAGGAGAAAGGCTTGTTCTCCATTTCTCTGACACATTCATCTTCTACTTACGAAATAATGGGCAAGGAAAACATTTATTACAAAAGAGTAATTTTCGCGAATTCTTTTTGCACAGGTAAAACATTTATTACAAAGGAGGGAGATAGCTATTGTATACAAGAATTAAGCAAATCTCAACTCTATACGAAGGAGCAGCATCCACAAATTTGATCAAATATCTACGCAAGTTATGTCCTGTGACTCCAGAAGTAGACCAAAAAAATACGCACTTAACAAGAATTCTCATTCCGCGGAATGCGCTCCTATTCTGCCCTTTTTAAACAATACACGTCAGAGAATGGCATCACGCTAAGGCCCACTGTACCTCCCACTCCAATTTCTACTCAAAAGTCTAAAAAAGGAACATATATCTATATTGACACAATAAAAATATCATGGAGATTTGACAACAAGAGAGCATAAAAATGATTCAAGTAAAAAGTAGTGGAGACATTTTTTTACAAACTGAAATCACCAAAAGCACTCACCTCTTTTGGTAATTTACTCAGAAATGATATCAATTCAGCTGGATGATCATCTCCATCTGCACCAGCTCGAACCTCTCCTGGAGTAGCATCTAGAACCCAGACCTATGTCCCAATTAGTTTGAATTACTCCAAAGTATTCGAAGTAGAAAGAAGAAAGCAGAAGAATGGTTGACCTTAGATAGGAGGGTTTGGAGGACCCAAATTAGGGTAGAAGGCTAGTAGATAGTCTCGTTATCCGTTCTTATTAGTAGTCGCATTATTGCAATATAATTTCTTGTGCTCCGATTTCTGCTATTATCTGTTATTATGTGTTATTTCCTGTGCTTTGGTTATGTGTCATCTGCTCTGATTTCTGCTATTATCGGTTATTTTCTGTGCTCTGATTATCCTGTATTATCTGTGTCGCTTGCATTATTTCATTTCCATATCGCTTTAAATCTCTTATCCGAATCTCTTAACCTTATCTAACCGTATTTGACTTCTTTTTATGCTTTTATTGAGCCGGGGGTCTTTCGGAAACAGCCGTCCTACCTTGGTAGGAGTCAGGTCTGCGTACACTCTACCCTCCCCAGACCCTACGATGTGGGATTTCACTGGGATGTTGTTGTTGTTGTTGTTTCAACCACTCACAAGTTTAAGCTATATTCAAACTGAGTTTGATGTTACTGCAAGTCTGCTTGGCGAATTTTCATACAGAATACTTACCCCTAAAAACCAATTACCAAAATCACCAATTGTAAATGAGAGAACTGCGAAGCAAATGGTATATCCTGCTGAGTTTTTAACATTGCTTTAACCACTCACAAGTTCACTTTATATCCAAACTGTGTTTGATATTACTGCAATCATGCTTGTAGAGTTTTCACACAGAATACTTACTCTAACTGGCCGTGCAAGGGGTTTCGCAACCTGCTCAACCATGCTCAATGCAACTGCATTTTAATAAAAAAGATGAATGTCCAAACAACAAAATATCAATTGATTTCTCCAAGTAGCTTTCTACTATAATGAGCTAAAAGTTACCTTTTCCTCCAAAGCTGTGACCAACTACAACTCGGGGAGTCAGTCTGAGCTGGCCAAGCTACACAAAGAAGAAATAAAGAATGAGCCCAAGCAATGTATCACCATAATCGGGTTACTTTTATTTGAATGACCCTCAATGAGTTCACAAATGGAAAGTGGACGTTTATTTGGGGCATAGATGGATAGACTGGGTGGATGAAGTTGCCGGTAATGGTAGGTATAGAGGCCTACTGAAAACAAACGGTTATACCGCTGCCAAAAGGGCCTCTAGGATGACATGGCAATAGCAAATGTTGCCACGTGTGCACATGCACAAGTATGCATGCAGGCCCCATATTCACTTGCAGAAAGACAATATCTTTACCAACATCAAAAGAAGAATATGTAATGTTCCTCGATTTTGAAAATAATGTAATTGTCCATGCTCTTCTTAACTCGAACTAATCAAATAGGAGTACAGTCAAGGACTTGACTCCTAATGTCTACCAAAATTCGCCATGCCTACCCCACAAAATCTGAGTGTGGGATGTAAAGAAACAGAAAGATCATATAAGAAATAGGTGCAAGACATGCCTTAAGCAGTTTTACTGATACGGATGTCATAGAAACGACACTAAAGAAATGCAGTATGTGCAGGGTGCAGCAGGTCATGGTCAAGAAACTATACCAGCTTTAAGACATCAAGAGCAGCTGATGCAACTGTATGTGCACCTCTCTTCTTGAGAGATGCTGAATCGCCATGGCACCGCAAGTCCACCAAGAGAAACTGCAGAAAAGTAAACCTACTATAAGATTGTCGGCAAGAAATCACCCAAATATCGTATCAATACGAGTCAACCATAAGATATCGACAGAAGAATCGGGGCTTGAGGACTACAAGTGGCGAAAGGAGTCAAAAGCAAATGAATTCAGGATCCCCACAAAGAGGAGAAAAGATAGGTTTAACAATGATTGTGCGCAACTAATAGTAGTTTCCAAGAGTTACTGAAAAATATTCAGGATAACTCAAAGAAGCTCACATAGAACAGTGCAATACATCGCAATCTGTTTCTAGTTGCATCCCTCAGAAGGGTGATAAAGCACATTAGAACCCAAAAAAATTTTGGAGCTTCATATGTGTTTTTTTTTTTTTTTTTTTTTTGGAGCTTCATATGTTTTTGTTTTAATTTCTAAAGCTTCATTTATTGTTTTAATATTAGCTTTTTGTTCAAATAAATCAATAAAAAGAGAACACTTATACCCTCCTCCCCCCACAACTTCCCCAACATAATTTTGCTCCAAACTATGTGTCCCCAAAAGAGTTTCTAAAGGAAGTTGATTAATGAATTCTATGAAGTTTGGAATTGAATTTGCGCCTATATCTGTCTTCACAGCAACCAAAAAGAAAAAATTCTGGTATGTGTCATATTACTAATAAACTGTAGCTCAATATAGGAAAGAAGAAAAGCAGAGAAGAGGAAGGCATTTGTGCACTCTTTACCATGAACGCTCAAGTGTTGTTTTAACATAGTCTATGGTTATGATTTTTTTTTAATGACAGTGGTGTCCAGGCCAGCTTGCTCTCACCTCGACTATTCTACTAGGTACCTGGCAACCTGGTACCTCTCACTGGCAAAAGTACCAGGTAACTTTTCCTATCAAGGCTTAGTCTGATGGAAAGAAATCACCATAGTATTTTTTGCCTCCACTGGGAGGCGATTGAACCTGAGACCTCATGGTTCTCCTGCAACTAATTGAGCAGCCCGGGTGCTACCTAATCTATGGTTATGTGAAGAACCTATTCTTGAAGTTTTTCAATGTGTCCAATCCCTTGCTTTATGAATATAAAAAGATACAATCTCTCAAGGGTACTAATGTCACATCAAATCTTCCTTTATCTTCATTCTTCGCAGATCCAAGTATAGATGAAAATGGGGTCAATTCCTTCCTTCGTTGTTTTCTCAAACCAACAGTAAACAACATACAACAGAACACACTCCCCATCCAATTTGGATAAGTTAAACATGAAGCAAAGTTTTTTAAGATGCCACATAAGAAGGGATAAGAATAAATGTTTATCTGTAATACCTGCCATTTCGGAAATTCTTGGGCCAATCTCCTTGCAAAGCTTCCTGAAAATTTCAGATTGCCATCGAAAAGGTCGAAGATAAGACTGTAAGAAGCTTGAAGCACAAATGCTGTTTAAGCAGATTGGACGAATTAGTAAAAATAGAAACTATAACAAAAAAAAGTGAACTGTCTAAAGCAATAGTGTGTCAATAATTTAACTAGCAAACCTCTACGGAAATAAGAACCTCTATGCCTCAAGATCGTGGAATTTCCCTCGCAGTCCAGCAATAGAGACACTTTTTAAATCATTCTTTTCCATAAGCAAATAATTTTGCATATTATTGCAGTATGAGCTCCCTCAAACTATAGGTTCTTTATCAGAATACTGAAGTGCATTGCAGTCAGATATCAAAACAAAAAGGGAAAAACAGAATTTGATTACACCCTTTGTCCTTGAAGATGGAGGGAGAACCCACAGAGAGCAATAAGCATGATGCATCATGAAACTTGGTTCATGGTTGGGGTGAAAAGGAAAAAAATATGGAATGTCTCTTTCAAGTATTTCTGTCATAACCCTATCCAAGAAAGAGTTTCTGAATTTTAGCTAAGATTATTCTGACCAGTAATCACTATAAAAATTGAGACATTTAGAGCATTAAGATTGAAAACTAAGGAAAGAGATCATTAATTTGTGCAGTTGGAAATCTGGAATGCGCAAGGAAAGATTTTTTTTCTTTTTATAAAGAGGTAAGGAATGGGTATGGAAAGAATTATTCTGTGCATTTGGAAAATTAAGGCAATTAGATGGCACATAAATTAGTTCCACACCTCCTCGCTAATTTGGAAATGATATCAATTTCATTAAGATATTCTGGCGTTTGAACTATTCTCATTTCAAGCAAAATGCCACCTGCTAGTTAAAAACTGATAGCTGCACGTCCAATGTTAATATATGCTTTGAGAAACAAGGATAAGAAAGGCAGGCACTTCGAAAGTATCATGAGTGATTCAGTGAACACACAAGAAATGAGCGTGTATTGTGCAGCAATCTTACAAAACTTTAAATGAGTCATTACCCCAGTTTTTCCTGCTGCCAAGAATACCATGCAAGAGAACAGCAGTTGGTGGTTCGGGCAAAGATCCCTCCGTGATATAACTCCATCTTACCTATCAATCCAAGTTCACATAGTCAATGACAGATGTGGAAAACAGCAGAAAAACTCTTAATGTGCTTGAGAAAATACCAATTCTGCTAGTTTATAGAGCATATTGATGAATAAGTGAAGTAAACTGAAAAATGATTGAACGTACAAATTTATGAAAATGTAAATAAACTAGAGAATTGAGCAAGCTTATCTGTTGAAAATAATGAACCTTAAGACTATGAAGATATTTTTCTGAAGTCATAATTTTAATAATTATGATGATATCCAGCAAAAAAGGATGTCCTCCTAAAGTTATATCTAGCTCCAGGAAAGGAGGATGACTAAGAGTTGAATGGGAGGGCCATTGTCATGCCTTGGGGGAAATTCATATTATTCATTGAACTATTTGGTATGTTCATTTATGTATTTATTTTCTTAACCGAGAAATCCGATATTTCATCTTCGTAACTCAATGGATAGCAGGACCCTTGTCTACTTAAATACCATACTTAGTTCACCAGCCAGAGCTCAAACTAAAGACACTGCCTATTACGCATTCCTTGTTGTACAACCTTTGTCGTTGAACCAAAGCATTTGGGGATTCAATTATTTCTAGTTTACACTTTAAAATTGCTTGACAGGGATGAGTTAACAACAATAACATTAAGACTAATAAACAATAATGATAATGACAGCATAATAAGAACTACAATGACAACAATGACAATAACAACAACATACCCAGTGTGATCCCACAAAAGTGGGGTCGGGGGAGGGTAGAGTTTACGCAGACCTTACCTCTACCTTGAGAAGGCAGAGAGGTTGTTTCCGAGAGACCCTCGGCTCAAAGAAAGAAGAAAAAGAGGCGGTAGCAAAAATAAGAGAATAAGGTAACTGAGGCTAAAGAAACAATAGCAAGAAGGCAACAACAATGATAATGACACAACCAAATTGGTAAAATTAACGTACTTCCCTATGTGTACCCACTTCAAAATTCACTAGAAACTTGGAAGTTTGAAATATGCATATCAATGTGGAGTTAGCTAAGAGCAGAAGACAATGGAAACAAAGGATCCACATAGGTGATACCAATTGAAATAAAGCCTTAATTGTTGCCTTGGTTGTTGCTGATACACTCACATTAGTCCACTATTTATAGGAATATTTTAGCGCTGCTATGCTAAGTGAGTCGATGTAGAGATAAGAGTGGATCTAGAGAACCTCTTAACTAGCCTTATGAGACAAAGCATAACCAATGCCCAAGTACTACGGAGAGGATAAAGAAGAGTCCTATTTTCTGGTATGAGAGTGAGTGCAGAGATAAGTGTGAGACATTTAGAGAACACTTAGTTTCAAAGAATATTTGCCTTGACAGACAAACTATTTACCAATATTTTGGAATGAAATGTGCCAAAATAGTGAGGATATAACCATGTATACACTTCCTCCCTACTCAAACTCTCAGATTGTTGTTGAGCTGTAAATACTTTTAGAACTGACACATCCCACATGCATACTTCAGAAATAAATACAAATGTGAACACAAATTTAGAGGGCCATAAAAAAAAGGAAAAATATAAATACAGCAAACATAAATTAGTTACTTTTCAAACATAAATTAGTTACTTTTCAACTAAAAAAAACTTACTTTTGCTCCTTGAACGAGCTCATATGCCTGCATATAAAGGTCATCTCATCAGCAGTAGCTTCAGTTGCACGTCAAACAACTTTGGTAGTCACACTCTTCAATAATCACATTTTCAGGGAATAACAATTACTTTCATAGTACGTAGTTTATGAAAGAAAACAGATATACCTTCCTCAGGTTTTACTTTTACCTTTTTGATAATTTACCTTCCTCCAGGTTTTAGATAGCCATTGAACTTTCTGATGAGTAACTTTTGTGTAGAAGTGTTAAAAACAATGTAATATTTTTCGTTTCATCTAAGAAACAAGATTATGAGTAGAAAGTAAACGAGAATATCAATTGTTAAGTATTTGCTTGGAACAGAGAAAGGGAAGAGAAAGAAGGGAAAGTAAAAACTTTAGGGAATTAGAGAAAAGCCGTCACTTCCTTTCTTTTGTTAGGCAGAAATCACGAGAAAGTCGGGAAGATCATGTTATTGAACATAACTTTTGTGGGACAAATTTGGAAAAGATTTTCCCATAATCCATGATCCTCAGATCTTTCTCTACCACCCAAACAAGAGAATGGGAAATCACTCTCTTTCCCTTCCTAACTCTTCCTTTCTTCAGTTTCCAAGACAAACATTCTTTAATAATCAAGTGCCATGTAAATGTTCCTTTATCATGTCAACTAACTTTTTCAAAAGTTGTATTTAAACAGAAAATATTCGATGATGTAAACTAAATTTAGCACCCTTATGGAATCAAATGTTTGTGTATAATCCTTCTGGAGGGACAAAGACGTGCAGTGTAAGTGTCACAAGTTTAATGGGAGGTCTCTACAATTTTACAAAAGTATAAGAGAAGTCAACTCCAAATTTTCCAAAATAAGTACTTGATAACAAGAGATATAGCAGAGATCCACTACCAATACTTCAGATGGCACAACAACCTTCCCCCTGGAAAGTCTCTCATCTACCATTGTCATTCTTATATTTGAACCTTTAAACATCCTTTTTGAATGAACAAGTGATACCTGAGAAGAGCAAGTGAACCACAACATTTCTCAGAATATGCAAAGCCGCTCATTATTTTAAATAGAATCACTTTTAACTTCAAACCATGTAACATTCTAAATTTTTAACAAAGAAACTAAAATAAAGACGAGAAAATTATCATTATAGCATGGATAACTGTAGAACTTTATGAATTCAGTCATTAATATGAAAGTAAAAGAAATGTCCACTTAAAGCTCATCTGCTATGTAGAATAAGAATAGCACGACTGGAGTGAGTAGTTGCTCTCAAATCAGGCGGCTACTCGAGTCTGACTAAATACAATGAGCTTTAAACATGATATGATTTGAGAGTCTGAGACAATTCCAGTCACTTTTGCAAAACATCATATAACACTACACAATAGTAATAGGAAAATAACTCCAAAATTGGACCAACAGATTTAACAAGAAACCAGGGTCACCAAACTCCGTGATATCACACTAAAACCAGGAAAAATACACCTATGTTCACAAGCATAGCCAGTCCAATGTACAAATAAAGAATGAGAATTTCGATAAATTGATAGCCAGCAATCCAGCATACACGTAATCAAAGTATGAATCCTCTTCCACTGGTCCGGATAGAGCATATATATGTAGACCTCAACTAGTTAGTATTGGGACATAATTCATTAATAATGTTAAAAAGGCATAAAAATTAGAACTTTTTTATGTTGACATCCTTTGTGACGTAGGAGTAGTGGGTGCAAAAATATATCGGTACCCATTAGTCCAAACTTGGTGAAAACCAGGAAAGAAAAACACACAGAACAAATTGCTTCTAAAATTACTTTCTGGAATGGTGTGGTCAGAACTTATTGATCAAATCAACCCCAGGTAAGTCTTTTCTTATGGAGCATATATGTATATAACTCAACTAGTTTAGTGCATAGTTCATTAATAATAATGCTAAAACAAGACACCAAGAAAGCATAAAAATAAAACTTTTAAAATTTTATCATCCTTTGTAAGGAAGGAGTAGTGGTTGCAGAAACATATGGTACCCACTAGTCCACCAAATACCGTGAAAAGCAGGAAAGAAAGGGACAGAACAAATTGCTGGTATTTCTAAAAATTTACCTTGTGGAATGGTGTAGAAATCTTGGTTGTTAGAACATTCTTATTAATCAAACTAACCCCAGGTAAGTCATTTCTTAATGCAGCAGCTCCATTTTCGAAACGCCGGCACGCCGTGAAATTGGAAATGGCCGACATTTCTTGAATCTTGAATTCGTTTCTTGGAGAAGAATCGCTGAACAACACCGCCCAAATTCTCCTTCCAAAGAAACTTGGGCAGCTAATTTAAAGAGATGAGAGATAGATGGAGAGAGAGAGAGAGAGAGTGAGAGTTTCAAACTAAGTTCAATTAATTGGAAATTTGGAAGAGACAACTGTTAAGAGAATGGGACGGAGCGACCGAGGGGCACACAAACACCTTTTCCCCTCCAGGTACCCCAACTCATTTTCTTCACCACTCAGAATGATGGAGCATCGATTACATGGAAATACAAAGAATTTTACCAAAAGAATTATAAAAGGCACAAGTATATAATAAAAAATAAAAATATTTTCAAAATTGTTGCAGAGGGTAAAAAGTAGTAGTAGTAATAATAATAATAATAATAATAGTAATATTTTTGATGGGTTGGCAAGAGTAAATTATTTGAGTAAAACATGCCGTGTCTATAAGACTACAATGCTTGATCTAAAAAATGGCCACGGGATACAAATTTTTGCAATGTTCAAGTGTGTGTATAAAACACAATTCAGCTCTTTTTGAGCTAGAAGGATTCCACCTCTCATCGTTTGTTGGGAGCTATGGAAATCCAAATGCAGCCAAAACATTAACCCTTCTTTCTATAAAACAAAATATAATATTCTCCTTTTCTCTTGCAGATCATCAATAACAAATTTGGAAATGCTAATGTTGGTAGAGACTGAAACACAATATGTCAAGCTTGTGAAGCTACGCTACAACAAAAATCAAGCATCGTGGTCAGATGGATTAAACCTCTACCTCGGGCTGTGAAGATTAATAATGATGGAAGTTGCATTCAAGGTGCTTGTGGAGGAGGTGGACTGGTCAGAGACTATCAAGGAAGATTCATATTTGCATACTCAATCCCCCTGGGAGTAGGAACCAGCAATATGACAGAAGCAACAACCATGTTGTTTGGAATCAAATAGTGTGTCAGTAATGGTTGTAGAGTTATTTAGGGGGAAACTGACTCACTTCTACTTGCTAAATATACAAGAAGTGAGTGGAAGGTTCCCTGGATAATTCTTAGCTACATCAATGGCATTCAAAACTTGGTTGAAGAACATGGATTCAATAACAATTACTGCTTCAGAGAAGCCAACCAACATGCAGACACATTAGCCAATATAAATCATAACATTGATGAAATTCATATATTCAATTCTTTTGTTGATCTCTCCAATAACATTGGAAGCCTCATCAACATTGATAGGTGAAATCTATCATTTATGATCAAACTATTAAAAGCTGCCCAAATAGTTTATGATCCTTCTTAATTTACTACTTTGTTTTTAATCTTGGTTGGGACATATCATAGTCTCACCTCAATGGTCATGTACAAACTTTGGTATACCAAACTTAAAGTTGTAATTTTTTGCACATAAATGATCAATGGATACAAAGTTTAGGGGAAATAAAATTCTCTAACCCTTGCGATAGACTGAAGAATCGGAAACCCCCCTTATTTATTGCAGCTTTAAATATATGGGTATGAATTTAGATTTGGTAGTTCAAACTTCAGATATACGAGTCTGTAGTTGGGGATTGTCAAAACTAACTTCATACCTCTGAAGTTCGAACTGTATAAGCAACATGACATTTTATCTAAAGTATGATTTGGCAATTCCCAACTTCAAACTCGTGTATATGAAATTTGTAACTTCAAGCTTGAAGTTTCGACTTTAGTGTTGTAAGTCTGAACCCCTAAATTGACAATCAAAACTTTAGACCATCAGAATTTAGGCCATGTTATAACCTAAATTTTGCACCCAGAGGTCTAAATTTGAACTACATTTGGTGGAAGTTAGGCTTTAGTTGAGACCAACTTTAGACTTAAAGGTCTTAAAGTTGAACTCGATATCTAAAATTAGGGTAAAAGCGAAAACACTTAAGTAAACCGACTATCTTACGCAGGTTCATAAGTAATAACTATTTTTTAATTTCTATAATTAAAATGATTATTTTTGTAACATCCCGTATCTTAAAATAAAGGTTAGACTCGTATCGTTAGAGTTTCAGAGGAAATTTGAAGGTTTGAACATTTTGCGAAAGTGGCTGATGGGGCCTACTTCAGGTAACCATAACACCTTGATTCGTTGGGAATTTGGAAAAGTTTCCTTAATGAAAGTTGTAGTACATAAAAATACCTTTCCATACGTATAAGGATCAGGCCAATCGGAGTCCCGATCAAGGAGATATGATCATTGTTGACACCCAATTTTGTCCCGCCTCTCTTCCAAAATACCTATTTACGCCTCTAATATTTTTAGAAAAATTAAAATATATATATAGTCATTTTTTACTAAATTATCAACTTCTCATCAATACCGGCACTTTATTATTCTGTTGCAGTTACTATTATTATTATTATTATTATTATTATTATTATTATTTATTACTATTATTTTAATTCACAATTTTATCATTTTTTTTTATTTTTTTTTTTAGTATTTTTTACCAGCTTACGCACACGCATCGCATTTATCTTTTTTTGGCTAATTAAATAATAGTATTTATTTTACTGTGGATTTTCAAAATATTATTGCACGGCTATTACAACGCCATTTTTTTTTTATATCTGAGCATTAATGATTGCATATCTCATATTGAGCAATATTTTAACACAAGTTATTTAAACAGGTCTTTATTTAAATTTAGAAACCAAACTATTTTTTGTGCACGTAGTCCGTATTTTTGACTTACCGGACCCCAAATCAAAGTCCGATTAACTCCTAATATTTTTTGGACTAGACCATGTTTTTTATCTCAATTTTTAGACCAGTACATGTTTTAATTCACTAGTCCATCCTTTTAAAACCCGGTCCACAAATGGACCGGGTCCGATATATTTTCATCAAAATAAGGGAAACCTAAAAAAGGGTTCCCCTCATTTTTTTCCTCCGCCGCTCCCTTCCTCTTTCACTCTCTCTTCGCTCCTTCTTCGCCTCTCCCAACCCCACCACCGCCGCCTGCGCTGTCACCCACTATTCCCTGTTCCCCGCCACCACACCGCTACCCCACTCCCACGCTCCTCGTCCCCACCTCGCCGACGACCCCCACACCGCTACCCCACCACGCTCCTCTTCCTTTTTCCCCCGCTCCTCTCCCCCTGTTTTTTCTTCAACACAAAAGAACCCCCCAAATCCCCATAAATAGTAGGGTTAGAATCGCAGGAAAGGAGGAGGGATCACAGTTCCTGAACCCAAAAAACCCCCTATTTTGTAGTTTTTTGTTGTTGTTGTTTGGAGCGGCAAAAATCCCTCGAAATTAGACAGGTTGGAGAACCCCCCAAAAATCGCCTTGCAAAAACCAGGTTTGAGAACCCGGAAATCCCCTGAGAAGAACAAGTTTCTGAGGGGGAGAAAAAGAGAAATCCCCAAGAATCGATGTCTTTGAATCGCCAGTTCGAATTTCAGTAGTGTTCGAGTGGATATCGAAGTCCCGCACCCACTTCGCTGCACCCGAAGAAGGTAAATTTCCCTCCTTTAGGTTATTTTAGCATTTGTTTGAGTGTTTGAAATCGCTGATGCGATTTGTTGGTTTAGTTGTATTTTAATTTTTTCGTTTGTAGTTATTTTGGTTGAATTAAGCATGTTCAGTCCTGTTCAGTTCAATTCTGTGATTGTTTTAGTTTTATATACGAATTTAGTTTAGCCTGTTTAGTTAAATATGCCTTAGAAGTTATTTCAGGTTAGTCTGTCTATGCTAAGCATGTATCATATATTGGTTTGGCTCTATGTTAGTCATGATTTATATGTTGTCTTGCTAGAATTAAATGTCGTTTGTTTTGAATCTGATTGCGAAGTATACGTTAGTCCACATTCTACATGTTACCTGCTCAAGCATTGTCTGTTATTGGCTTTGTTACTCCCTTCTGTGATAGATGTAATGCCATGGTTTGATCAGATGAGCTGGTTTTCTCAATGATGTGGCGGGAACCAAAATGTTGTTTTATCTCAAAATGTGGTTTGGTGGTATGCTAATTTGGCCTCGTGTGTTTTGACTAACACCGCTAGTCTTTAGAACTCTGCTGTCGATCCTTGTATAATTAGCATACAATTAGTTTGTATTCCTTCTTCGAGTGTATGACTTGTAGTCCTGATGATTAGTCGTCTCCTTAGATCTCAGCCCGATAATCGATGGATATAATGAGGAGGCTATTAATCTAATCAAATGTGTCTATGTGATAATGCCTTTTTCTTGCTATTAAGTGTTTCTAGCTTAGTTAATAATTGTGACTTAGTGTGCTGCCCTGGCATATGGTTTAATTTGTTATGGGTTTTGAAAGGGTTCCTCCTGGACATTATACTTGTGTTAATCATATGCCTGATCTCGTTATAGTTGTTTTATTGGTTCAGACCAACTAATAGACTAAGTATGCACCTGTTTTGAACAACTTTTATGATAGTATTTTGTTAGAAGGGATATTATGAATATGGATCCCTCTAAATGATGCTTAGACTTTTGCTTGACTGTTTGTCCTTTTAGTATAATGACATAAGGTTGTGCAGTTTGACATAAATGACTTGAACGATCCTATAATGATGATGCTTAATCCTGTTTGAATGTATGAGGTTGTTATTAAACTATAGTAATCCATTAGAGGGCCTAAAGCATTTGATAGTACGTTGATTGAAGCATATTATCCTAAAAGTCTTGAACTTGTTTTTTCTGAGACAATCTGTTTGCTCATGTCATATTGGTGTACAGACTTTGACCAGAATAAATAAAGTGCTACAGTTAGTTTAAAACAGGTCTTCATGAGGTTGGACATGCTTAAATAAATAAAAATGGGATCTAAACAGCTGAACCAGTGTAATGGTATGGTTTAGGATTCATCTAAGTCCGCTTAATTTCTCTTGAAATAGCCTAAGTGTGGCCTTGGTATGATTTAACTAGCTTCCACCAAGGATGAAACAAGTAAAGGTCCTAATTGAAACTATGTGAGTTTAGAAATAGAAAGATAGAATAACTCTCTTCTGAATTGGCCGAGGCTAGTCTAAAAATGGCATCTTGATTTGCTGAATGTCCATGTTTAAAGGAATAAATATGCAGCTATTGGAAGAACGAGTGTCCTTTAAAAGAGTGTTGGTTAGTTCTTAAGGTTGCAGGATGTACAGTTCGGATTTGTCACGTCCTGTTGCGCATGGATCCTGTTTAAAATGAAAGGAAGTTAAAAAGGCATAATTGCTTTTGTTTTCCATTCATTTCCCCTGAGTTATAGTATGCATGAGGGTTGTTCTGCCTGTTGCATTGTCTTCTCATTTCTGTGAAATTGACTGTGTCTTAATGATCATTTCTGGGCCATCTCTGAAACATTCAACTCAATCCTTCTGTGTTTCTGCCTTGATGCATTTGTGGCTGCTTTATTTAGTTTGTTGGTTGTGAAAGTAATGTTTTGATTAGTTGTGAAGCCAAACATTGTCACTTGTTAAAAAACATTGCCGTTGTCGAGTTTTACCATCTGTTACTGTGTTCGAAATCTGTTTTCTACCATAATTAGTGGCTAGTTTAAAGTGTTATATTCTTTGGCTGCAATTTTTTTTATTATTCATGGCTGTATTATCGGTTGTTCATGGCTGTATTGTTCACAGTTATGATTATGAGCCCAATGACTGTTGTTTTCTAAGGATTGGACCGTGTGCATCAGAAGCTTCATACTATTTTTTTCTTTCTCTCTGTTGACTATGTATAAGTATGCATAGGACTAGTACATCTTAGTAAACATCCATATATATGAGATATACTCAAATATACAAAGTATATACATATAATCTCTGGAGTTTGCTTTGTACTTTTACTTGTCTAAGCCTATTGATCGTATACTAATATTTTTCCTCTCGTATCTTTTATGCATGACCGCCTCGTACGAGTCTGAGGGACTCGATTCCATCCGCCTTTGGCGTTGGGCTAAAATCCCAACACAATTTCTCTCTTGTGTCATCCCACCTGCAGCAAAATAAACAAAAAAAAAACAGATTCTACGTTTGGCCCAGGCAACACAGCAGCCCACCCGCAGCAAAATTAAAAGGATTCTGGGCCGAGGCCCATAACAGTGGCGGTAGACAGCAGCAGCCCAAAATGGGCTAGGCCATTCATCACATCTTCCTACACCCTATTTATGTTGTTTGTATTTAATTTGTATTATGTGATTAACTTTTATTTTGTTTCTTTTAAACCCAGATGAATCCTAATGAATTAATAGATTAGTTTTAGTAACGGGTAGTTAGTTTAAGGACGATTAACAGATTAATATTTATGTTTTAGTTTAAGGACGATTAACGGGTAGTTAGTTTAAGGACGATTAATAGATTAATATTTATGTTTTATTTGGAATAATTAATTTGCAAAAATAGCATGACTATATATCTTAAATAAAGAAAAAATCATATTTTAATGTTATTATCACATACATTTCAAAAGGTTATTAATATGCAAATATAAACTTAGGTATATTTTATAAACCTCGTTTTCAAGATTCGTTCGACTATATATATATTTTTTTAGCCGAGCAAGGTTAAATAAGTTAGTAAAAAAGGAAAAAGAAAACTCACTTCTTTTGTATCCTATTTATAAAGATAAGTTTAGATTTTCATCCATATAACATAATTTTATCCAAAGATTCAAATTTGATAAGCCCTTTTCTTGAAAACTATCACATTATATGCAAACCATCACATTTTATACAAATCTTATGTTAAATAACAGTTTATTTAAAAGTTGAGCCATATTTATAAGTCTTCTTTAAATGACAGTTTTATCTTAACAATGCTTGTAAGTTTTATTTCATGCAAATTATCACATTTCCTATAAATCTTATTAAATATTATCTTTCATTTAAGGCTTCATCAATATTTTGATGTCTCATTTAACTTTTAGAATCTTCTTTTACGCACGTTATTATATTTTCTACAAGTATTATTTCAAACAATATTATTATTACTTCCATTTAAAGTCTTAGCGATATTAATAAGTCCTATTTTAAAAATGGTATTTCAAGTTTTCTTTTATATTATATTTTTGTAAATCTTATTTTCACTAATATTATTTTCCTTTTAAAAATTTTAGCAACACTTGCGAACCATTTTAAAATATAAACATTACATTTACATCTTAATTAATTAACCTAAGTTTGGTCGGATAACCGTAGTTAACGGATTCTAAAGGATGCCTAATACCTTCCCTTTAGGATAATATAGAGCCCTTACCTACAATCACACTGGTTAAGCAGACTATTAACGGAGGTTTAGTTTTAACTTTACCTTAGTTAGTATTTAGGTGTCCTAATTCATCTTTAAAATTAATTAGGTGGCGACTCCTTAAAATCAAAACAATTTAGGAATCACCAATACGTCATACCCCTAAATCGACCCGGTTAAAATGGGGTGTGACAATCATCTCAAAATGGCTAATAGAGGAGTGCTCAGATTTCGTAAGGTCTGCCTTCCATCCTGATTTAGTGAAAATCTATTAAGATTTTGAGAAAACATAAAACATCAAAGTTGTATCCCTTTGAAATAGATTTCCAACAATGTATTGTGAAGCCCAAACGGAGCTCTGCGCTAGGAGTTATGCCCATTTTACTAAATGTTGTCGACTTGATATAAAATTGACAGGGGAGCTCACCGAGCGAGGCCTAAAGCGAGGCAAGGGCTCGCCTTGGACCGCGCTCAGAGAGGTAGGGGTCCAAAAGTGGGAAAAAGTCAAGAAAATTGTCTAAGTGTAAAATGGACAAGGGAGCTCGCCGAGGCAGGGTCAAGCCATAGACCGGCGAACCAGGGGGTCCAAAATGACCCATGCTATAAATTCAACACTTAACTCGAAATTTCAGTTATTAGACATTACAACTTCGTTCTAAAGCCCTAAGCAGTCGTTTTCCTCCTCTCCTCTTCCTCCCACATCAAGGTAACATCGCTCTAACGATTCCTAAGTAATTCCAACAATTATTCATGATTAGTAACATGATTCTTCAACCAAGAAATAGGATTTCCAAGGTAAATCCTTCCCGAGTGATTCAAAGCTAGAGTCTTGGTGTTCTACGTCAGAAAAGCTATTTAGTTCGTTGGATTGGAGTGATTACAACTATGTGAGGCTAGCTATCTACGTTAGGGAATGTTCATGATTCTCCCTACGCCTCACTCTTCATACTTATCAGTAAATTGACTCAGAATACAGCTTAGCCCTAGTTTCTTGAATAGTTGTAGAACTGTTATCTTCTAGGCTTATAGTTTCAGAATTCGTTCATGGTGATTAATTTGAATATCATGAACTCAGTATGTAATCATTATAGACTTGTGAATTGTATCTCATGAGTCTCAGTATGAATACTTAGAATTATTATGAACAGTTGCTAGTTTTATCTTCAAAATCAGAAATCAGTATCATGTTATCAGTTATGTCTCAATCTGAGTGCTTGTTATTGAATACATGTATTAGGGCATCAGGCCACAGATATGGACCTAAGGTCACAAATTATTTATACGTATACTTAGGCACCATGCCACAGATTTTGCATGCATATTATTGTTATTGGACCTAAGGTCACAGACAGTAAACAGGTTATTCACTATTCAGAACAGGGAGTATCCATATCTTTACTTCTTTGTTTTAGTTCAGTTATCAGTATTTCAGTTCAGCTTATTATTTCATTCAGTTGCTTTACACACCAGTACAATCCCAGTGTACTGACGTCCCATTTGCTCGGAGCCTGCATCTTATGATGCAGAGGTCAATATATATGGTGCAGATGCAGCTCGCTAGGAGGCTTTCAGATTCAGCTAGTTAGTGGTGAGCCTCAGTTCTCCGAGGCCCTACCTTTATCTTTATATTCAGTCAGTTAGAAGACAGTATTCCAGTATTAAGGTATGTCGGGGCCCTTGTCCCGGTAGTCAGTCAGTATTTCCTTATTCAGTAGAGGTTTCATAGATTACAGTCAGTCAGATATTTTAGTATTTTGTTGGAGTATTGAGTTAGCCCTTTTGGCTACCACTTATTTAGTATTGCAAACTTTTAGTATTTCTTCCGCATAGATATATATATCAGTCAGTTATTCTCACTCGATTAGCATGTGTTTATTATACTTAGATATCAGTATATCACATGTTGATTCAACCAGCCAGTTAGTTCGCTCGGTCACATGCAGTCAGGCACCGGGTGCAGTGTTACGTCCAAGCCTAGGTTCGGGGTGTGACAATTTTACATGTGGCACCCCAACTTAGAAGGAAAAGTCCCGCATCAACATAATACATGAGAGGTATTGATATATAAGTAAGCATGTCTTACCTCCTAATGACGCATTTTAAAGTCGTACGGGCCTAGACCCAAAGCGGACAATATCATTTGCGGAATGAGCTGTTATAGATGGTATCAGAGCTACTCTTGTGTCATCCTTGTCGATAGTGGGCTAGAGTTCAACTGAGCTTAGGCAAATCGGGGTAGGCGGCGCAAACCTCAATGTTGAATCTAGGCAAATCCCATACGGTGGGGCAAACCTCAGTATATGACACACTAGTTTTATATAAGTAAGTATGCCTTACCTCCTAGTGACGCGTTTTAAAGCCATGCAGACCTGGGCCCAAAGCGAACAATATCACTAGCGGACTGGGCTATTACATTACCCATAGTTCAGTAATTAGAAATACGATAGTTAATTTTTGAAGAGAACTTTAGGCACCTAAAGAGCTGACAGTTACCACAAACCCATAAACATGTTGACGAACTTAATTAGACAAACAATACATGTTACTTTGTCCCAACTATCCGAGTTGGTTAAGGATTGGAGAGATGAAGTCTATCATATTCATGTCTTTGAAAGTCTTAATATATAGCTAAACTTGAGCTTCCAATTGCTATAACAACAAACTTCATACATGCAAAATTCAGACTCACAGGTTTGAAGTTAACTTATAGTAGTGCAAACTTCAGACCAAAAGTCTAAAGTTCGTTCATGTTTAGTCTAGAATATTTTTGTTCAAATATTGATTGTTTACTACAAAGTGATTAAATTTTAAATAATTTTTTTAAAATGATTATCTTCTAAACGATGCCTGAAATCGACTATTTGTGCACTTCTCCTTAATGAAATGGGATTTGTGCTTGTTTATAACCAAACCAATAATTTTGCTCGTTTCTCTTTTTGGGATGACTGTCTAGTAAATAACTTTAAAAAAAAAAAAAAAAACTTTTGTAATTTATGGACCTCTTAGACCGCGATTTAAAAATTATTTTTCAGTAAACTGAAAATTTTATGAGAAAACATTAGGCGACAATCTAATATATTTTCAATTTCAAGAGTTATATTTGCACAATTTTTAAAATTAGAGATAAAATTTAAATGGTAGCCTAAAAATGGAACATTTGTGTAAACCAACCTAGCTAAATTGCTCCATGGGCCTATGGGCCCAAAAAAAAATAGCCCAGGAGGGTAATGACACTCCTTTTATAACGCGTCTCACTCAAAAACCCTAATCGCCATAGTCGAGCACCACGGAAGGAGAAGAGCAGCAGAATGGGTATGTTCGTTCATCCACTCTCTCTTCCGTGTTATACTCTTTGCTAAATTGATTCATGTCGAAAATCTAGTTGACAAAGAACGTTCTTTGGGTTTTCTTTAGCTTTGACTACTCTTCGTGGGTAAATGATATCTTTTTCTTTCTAATGGACTGTGAATGCTGATTTGATTGAATATGTTTTTTTTTTTTTTTCAATTTATCATGTCTGGTAGGTCAAAATGTTTTGAAAAATATTTTCTCTAGGAAAACAAGTTGCTTAAAAAATGAGGAATGACTTCCGGAAAATAAGTTAACTTCGTTGTTTCCTCCCCACCCACCCAACCCCCAAACCCACACGCCTTCACCATTCGACCCCCACCATCCCCTAACCCCCACTCCCCACCCCGTCCCACCCACCCCCATAATGTTTTGCTAGATCACATATAAATATTCTTGGGATTATATTATTTTTGCTTGCATACCAAACACTAGAAAACAAATAAGAAAGCCACTTGTTTTCCAAGAAAACATTTTCCATGGAAAATCTTTTCTGTCATACCAAACACACCCATAATTATTCTTATATTTCACTATAAAAGTTGGATAGGTAAAACGTTTAAACAAGACAATGTTGTTTTGGATATTATATTTATCGATATTGGTACTACTGGAATAGTGGGTGCTGTTTGATTTTTGGTGCAAATGTAGGGGCTTACACTTATGTGTCGGAGCTATGGAGGAAGAAGCAATCAGATGTTATGAGGTTCTTACAAAAGGTGAGGTGCTGGGAGTACCGCCAGCTCCCTTCTATTGTCCGTGTCACCAAGCCTACCTGTCCTGACAAGGCACGCCGATTGGGATACAAGGCCAAGCAAGTACATTTATGATGTGTTTAGTAATTGACTCGACAATGAGACTTGATGGTAGATCACAAATATTTTATCTTCTTGCAAGTTTTGTCCATAAAATATTGAGCTTTGGATATCTTGTGGAAATGAAGTTTGATTCATGCTCTTTTGTTTAATATTATTTATTCACTAGGTGGCTCTGAATTAAGTCTACTTGTATTTGTCGGTAAATAATTTCCCGCATCGGGTATTTACACTTAACTAGATATAGCTAACTTAAAGAATTAATAATTCAACGTGAAAGTATATCACTTAACCATGGTTAGGTGATTCAAAGTGTATATACAAGAGATGTGTCTTACATTCATTGGTTTGGTGTAAAGATATGGTGCGTCTCACTGTTGTATCTTATTTCTATTTCTCGATTTTATTCGAAACATACATTTGTGATTGCTGAGTAGCTTATGAAGGCTGTATGACCTATTGTTAATCATTTCTGGCACGTTTTATATACAAAGGATGAAAACCCATATCCATAATACTATGTTTCTTTTACTCATATGAGGAGCTGTTTTAATGCAGAAGTCTCCTCTTTTTCCATTTTAAATGCTACACTTGCTCCTTTCCGTAATATGGACTACTTTAGAGTTATGAATAAGACCATTATCTTTCCAGGGCTATGTAGTCTATCGTGTTCGTGTGAAACGTGGTGGAAGGAAGAGGCCAGTTTCCAAGGGTATTGTGTATGGTAAGCCCACCAACCAGGGAGTCACCCAACTAAATTTCCAGCACAGCAAGAGATTTGTTGCCGAGGAACGTGCTGGTAGGAAATTGGGTGGTCATAGAGTCCTCAACTCTTACTGGATTAACGAGGTATGTTTTTACACCTTTTACCTATTCCTTGTACTTCCTAGTGCACTTTTATGTTCTCATATGCTAGAGTGCAAAGTATTTGCATTTATGATTGAGACAAAGAACTGTATTTATTGATGCACAACAGACGTTTATACTTGAGGAGTTAATCCTAATATGATTTGTGAGCTAGTGGAGTTTATTTCCTGACATGGTAGTTGTCACGACCCGACTAGGGGCCGTGACGAGTACCCGATACTTGTACCGAGCACCCCTTATCTATCGTATTACCTGTACCTCTTAGCAAGCCGTGTAAATCGAGCCATTTTTTTTTCCTTGAACATAAACTAATAAACTCCGTTATTACCTTGTACAACAATATTAACATGCCAAAACACTATACATATATCTGTACCTGACTGACTGTACGTATCTGTCTACGAGCCTCTAGACATAGTACACTTATACATAGAAAGGGTCGGGGTGCTACCAAGCCCGAATGTATATGCATAAAATAGTACCGCTGGAGTGAGGCTCCGGAACAACTAGAGCGCTGTCAAGTGCGGCTGGTAGAGCTTCTAAGGATCACGTCCACCTGTCTGCTGACCTGCGCGGCATGAAACGCAGCGTCCACAAGAAGGGACGTCAGTACGAATAGTGTACCGAGTATGTAAGGCATGGAAGACAATGCAAGCAATAACATAGAGTGCGATTAATAATATCATGGAGTCACAGGACATATAACGAGGCAAGAAAGTAACCTGTACATAGGAAGGCCCCTTTTTGGGCGGCTATCATGCATGGCTTGTCTTTCCCTTTTAAAAACGTTTCCCCTCCATGAACGTAGAAAATAGAACTTATATTATGTCGTATCTTGTCGTATCGTGTCCTATCGTACCCTATCGTATCCTATCGTGGCATATCAGGTCGTATCCTATCGTGGCATATCAGGTCGTATCCTATCGTGTCTTATCATGGCATATTATATCGTGTAATGTCATGTCTTACTACAGCATGTCGTATCGTGTTATATCATGTCAATGTCATAGTATAGTGTGTCATAGTGTATCATGCCATAGCGTAACTTGTCATATCATAGCATAGCTTATCATAGCATAGCATAGCTTGTCGTAGCGTATCATATCATGGCATAGCGTATCATAGCGTATCATATCATAGCTTAGCTTTCCGTTGAAAATCTTTTCTTGTTCATATATATATAAAAATAGAACATGTCATATTGCCGAGGCGTCGGCAGCCGATCCATTTAGCCATAAATACACATCCCGCGTCCGGGACGATATCATGTCATGTAATGCCAACTGATCAGGTGGATATGCGTGTATAACGCTCTGCCCTTATTCCCATATTCCCCGTATACATATGCATACATCATGTACATATATCAGCGTCTATAGCGCTCTGAATCTTTTATCATATACATATACTGGTATCATGTACGTATATCAGCGACTATAGCGCTCTGGATCTTTTATCATATACATATACGTGTATCATATACATATATCAGCGTCTATAGCGCTCTGGATCTTTCATCGTATACATATACGTATATCATGTACATATTTTATAAACATATATATATCTTATATACATATACATGTCTTATATACTTTTACATATCTTATATACATATACATATTTTATATACATATACATATTTCCATTAGAATGGTACAGTACTTATCGTTTGATAATCGGAACGAGGATCAAAAGTTTCCTTTGGATTCTACTCCAAAATAAGTCAAACGGAGCAATAGGGAAAATCCGGGAACAATGGGCCCACCTCGGGTCAAATGAGGCGGCGTACCAAATTTACGTACATTATATTTCATGACGTCACTTGTGAGGGTTTTAAGGTAGTCGGGTCATATTTATGCCAGTTCCAGATGTTTAGGAAGTTTTTCCAATATTTTACACAATTTCTAATTCAATTCTACTGAATGAAAAAGGGGAAACTTTAGGTGCGGATTCCGGAGAATGGAGTTGTCCCCGAGGCTCGTATCCAACTTATTACGTCTAAGACATGCCATAGAAGGAAGGGTGAAGCCTTACATACCTTTTCCGCTTCATACACGTCTCCAAAATCAAGTTTCAAGTTCGCCAAAATCTACAATTTGGTCACAATTACCAAATGTTAATTGTAAGGCTTTAAGATTTCAATCTTAACCAATACTTATCTACAAAAATTTGGGCAGCATCTCCCCTATAAATACACCATCCCCAAAATTCAACTTAGCCAATTTTTTATCAACAACAATCCGGGAATTCAACCCGGCCAAACTATCAACACAATGACAACAACCATGACTACAAAACACAATATAACACAACTAGTCTTCTTTCCAACATAATGCAATAGCTTTTATTCCAACTTCACATTTCCAAACCAATCTCAATGTTTTTACATTCATTACTAATCAAGATCATTACAATATAATTCGGAAGCATTTCATATCGTTTCTACCAAATATTCACAAGATATACAAAATATACAAACTTTCCACCAAAACCATAATCCATCCAAAACTTCTAATCTTCAATCTACATATTCATAACATATTTCCATCTTCCAATTTCATCAACCATAATTATAATTTGCACCTTAACAATTTCATTTCCATAATTACATAAATCTACCATAAAATCACAAAACTTCTCATAACCACTTAACAACCAATCTTTCATGCCAATATGGACTATTATCCTTCCAAATTCACCAACTAACATAATAATTCACATTTAGAACTCCACTTCCATAATTACATAAAAACTTCATTAAAATCACATAATTTCCTATAACTATTTCCAATAATTTTCCATGCCAACTTGAACCATTTCCTTCCATTTCCAATATAAGGTCCACCACAACTACAACTAGAATACAACATAAAATTCAACTCATCTTATTTATACAACATTACATACACATGCACACATGCAAACCCACTTTGTAAACTTCCATATTTCCATAAATTCTACTCATTTCTACATACTACAACATAAACCAACCTTCATAACATAATAAAAAGGAATTAATTCTTACCTTTTTCTACAATCTTCTTCACTTGACCAAGTTGTCAACTTGAAGAAACAAGTGCTCTTTCTTCCAAAATAATTACACCAAGTTGTAAAGGACCCTTGAATTAGTGGAAATACCACAAGAAAATAATTTTTGGAGAAAGATTTCAAGGGGTGAAATTTGGAGGGTCTTGGCCGTATACCCCTCTTGTTTTGGTCTTCTTTCTTTTGTTTTTCTCTTTCTCATATTTCTTGAATGTTCTATGGATTAAGATGATGAATATATGGTCCCTTTTTATTTATTCATCACATGGTAATTAATTAATTTTGTGGGCTTGGGCCATGTATGGCCGGCCACCCCCTCACTTGGGCCTCATTTTTCTCTTTTCATTTTTTTTGGGCCAACCCGGTTGGTCCCGAGTTGGGCCTAGCCCACTGACCTTTCTACCTTAAAACGTCCATATCTCCTTGTACCGACGTCACCTGGGAACCCACGACTTATGGTTGGAAAGCTAATTCAATTATCTACAACTTCTATTTCTTGGTATTTATCCAAATTCCAAACTTATAATACCGTTTTTGCCCCTAGAAGTCAGATCATCCGAAAACGTTTTCTTAAAAATATTCGTTTGGAGGACTTGCACTTTGATTTGGCCCAAGGGTCCTTCTTGAGTTGTGTTTAACTTCACATATGTGATTCATATGACTTTTCAGATGTCCAAAAAAAATCTCGATGTGTGGGCCCCACCTCAGCTTACAAATAATCCGACGTAAAAAAAATACGGGAGATAACAGTAGTGGTCAAGTCAAACCCCGACACCAAGAGGCTTTATGCCTGAAGGTGATGGCTTAAAATAAAAAAAGGTGGTGGAATTTATATTCTGAATATGCAAACACCACTTTAAATGGTTCTATATCGCGGGCGGAGTTACTTATAGTTTTTCTTGTCACTTAGACTCTCTATGCACATGCTTAAATAATGGGAATCACATTAATCTTAACCTTTCTTAATGCAGGATTCTACCTACAAGTAATTTGAGGCAATATTGGTCGACCAAGCCCATACTGCTATTCGCAAGGACCCAAAGATCAACTGGATCTGCAACCCAGTGCACAAGCACAAGAAATTGCGTGGTCTCACCTCAGCTGGTAAGAAATACAGGGGACTCCGAGGAAGAGGACATCTCCACCACAAGGCTCGTCCCTCAAGAAGGGCAACCTGGAAAAGGAACCAGACTCTGTCTCTCCGCCGTTACCGTTGATCTACTTGATCTTTTTGAGAGATTGTTGCTGGCTTAGTTTTTTGCATTATGTGGTTTTAGTTCCTTTATCTTGAGACAAGTTCAGCTGTTTACATTTTTTAAGAAATACATTTGTATCGAAGTATCCATTTTGCCGAGATAGTAATGGATAGAGAAGAGTCCTATTGTCTGTTATGAGAGTCAGTGCAGAGATACGTGTGACAGATGTTGAGAACAATTAGTTTTAAAGCATTTCTTAATTTGCCTTGGCAGACAAAATTATGTACCATTATTTTGGAATGAAATGTGCCAGAGTAGTGTGGAATGTATAGTCGTTAGTTTTTATCAAAACTAAATCAGGCGACTAAAACCATATACTGCAGTTGCTTCTCAAATGGATCCAAACATTTCTTGTGTGTTGCATAAAACAATGATCTATTCACAAATAAAGAAAGAGGAATTTGACAAATCGATTGCCAGCCACATAACCAAAGTACAATGAATCCTCTTCCAGAGGCCTGAATAGAGCAGATATTTGTATACCTCAACTAGTGAAACTTTTTAAATGTTGACTTTTTATGTGTTTGGTCCTGTTTAGAGCTAAAAAAATGTATACTAATCATATACTGAATTTTTGTACCATGTTAAAATGCATAAAAAGTTTTTTAGGTTGTATAGCGAAATGTTATTACAGAGATCATTCTTTTGAGCCGAGGGTCTATCGAAAATAACCTCTCTACCCACAAGTTTAAGGTAAGGTCTGCGTATATGCTACCCTCCCCATACACTACTTGTGGGATTACAGTGGGTATGTTGTTGCTGTTAAAATGCATAAAAAGAGTGTGACAGTAGAAGATTGTAATGAAATATATGCCCGAAACATAACACAACACGAGGTGATTTCTTTCCACCTTCCTAAGTATTGGTGGCAGAGTTACATAGTATATGTGTTGGTGGGAGGTAGCGGTCGAATTAACCGAGTTGCATGTAAGTTGGCCAATACATCATAATAAAGGAAGTTGGTCGAATTACTCATTCACCATCATTGTCACGAAGTAGTGGATGCAGCAATATGTAGTAGTCACTAGTCTACCAGATTTGATGAAAACCAAGAAAGGAAGAGAGAACAACATTGATTCCTATTTTTATAAATTACCAACCCTAGGTATGATTTTTCTAAATGCAGCTCCATTTTTGAAATCGCTGGCACGCTGTGAAATTGGAAATTACTGACATACAGACCCACACACTCTCTCTTTTCTCCTCCAGTCTTCCCTACTCGTGTAAAGGGGGTTCCTTTGTATTTCTCAGTCAAGTAGAAAGTTAGGCTGTGATAGAAGTCCATTTTAGTCCTCTAGGTCTTGAAGTTGAACTTAAGAAGTCGGGTGCAAAACAGAAACTTCACATAACCAGCTATCTTATGTAGGTTCATTAATTATAGTTAGTTCTGCATAGTTAAAATAGTTGGTTTATTCGCGCCATTTCAGGCCTACATTAGTTGGAAACACGACAATTAATTTCGAAAGGAATTTTAGGCACAAAAAGGATTGCAGTTGCCACAAATCCAAAGACGCATTCAGAAACTCAATCAGACACACAATACGTGATACTTTGGCCCAACTATCTATCTGAGTTGGATAAAGATTGGCTAGATGAGGACCGACATATTAATGTTATCGCAATGTCTCAACATAAACTTGAATATAGTAAGTATCTACTTGTACGAGCTCACTTCAGATTCGCAATCTAATGTTAATACGTAACAGTGCAAACGTTAAACCCTAGGTCTGAAGTTCATCTACGTCTAGTTGAAAGATTATTTTTATCCAAATATTGGCTACTCAATACAAAGTGCCTAAACTTTAAATAAACTTAAAAACCGATTACGTTTTAAAAGATGCCCCTGAAATCGGCTATTTGTGTACACTTCCACCTCAATGAAATAGGATTTGGGCCAGTTGATAACCAAAATGGGCCGAAAAGAGTAGCCCAGGAGGGCGGGTAATGAGAGTCCTTTTTATAATGTCGCATCACTCAAAAACCCTAGTCTCTATTGTGTCCAGCAGCACGGAGGTAGAAGAGCAGCACAAACAAGTGATTCAATGGGTATGTTCCTTTATCCACTCTTTCTTATGTGTTAAAAAAATTACTCTTTGCTGAATTGATTCATGTCAAAAATCTAGTTTAATACGAACAATCTTTAGGTAGTTGCTTATCTGTTTCTAATGGTTTTGTTAACATATATGTACACACACACACACACACACACATAGATACACGCATGCTGTAATATGCCTCTCGGTGGAGCTTGATTAAATACTCATCATGGGAAAATGAGATTTTTTTTCTTTCTAATTGACAATGAACGGTGTGAATATGCTGCGCCCCCCCCCCCCCCCCCCCCAAACATAAAACCCCATGATTGGTCTTTGATAAAAAATATAATTTTATTGCAAAAAGCACTAATTCAGGAGATGCAAATGTGTAAGCATTAGGTAGAAACTTTAAATGAGACAATGTGGTTTTGGATGATTTTGGTTGAAATGTAGGGGCTTACAATATTATTGTTCTTGTATGTACTCTAAAAGCTAGATAGTTTAAATGAGACAGTGTTGTTTTGGGTAGTGGTATTTATGGATATTGGTATTGCTAGAATAACGCATTGATGTTTTATGTTGGTGGAAATGTAGGGGCTTACACTTATGTGTCGGAGCTATGGAGGAAGAAGCAGTCAGATGTTATGAGGTTCTTGCAAAGGGTGAGGTGCTGGGAGTACCGCCAGCTCCCATCTATCGTCCGTGTCACCAGGCCTACCCGTCCTGACAAGGCACGCCGCTTGGGATACAAGGCCAAGCAGGTGCATTTCTAGTAATTTACTTCACAAAGCATCTTGATGGTCGATATATTTTATCTTTTTGCTAGTTTTGCCCATAAAATTGTGATTTTGGATATCTTCTGGAAACGAAGTTTGAATCATGTTCTTCTGTTTAATATAAGTCTAGTTATATTTGTCTGTCGGAAAGGTCTCCCCAGGACCCCACTTGTGGGATACATCTGTGGTTGCCAAGATGCTTGTGAAGGCTGCACAACCTTGTAGTCGTTCATCCTTTCTGTGTACTTTAATGCAAAGGGTGGAAACCCATATCATAATACTATGTTCCTTTTGGCTCTTTCAAGAAGCAGTATTAATGCAGAAGTCTCTGCTTCACCATGTTAAGTCCTTTTCATAGTATAGACGAAGTCTGAGTTGTGATTAAGACCGTTGTTTTTCTAGGGCTATGTTGTTTACCGTGTTCGTGTGAAACGTGGAGGAAGGAAGAGGCCAGTTTCCAAGGGTATTGTCTATGGTAAACCCACCAACCAGGGAGTCACCCAACTGAAGTTCCAGCGCAGCAAGCGATCTGTTGCTGAGGAGCGTGCCGGAAGGAAATTGGGTGGTCTTAGGGTCCTCAACTCTTACTGGATTAATGAGGTACATGTTGAAACTTTATACCTGTTTCTTGCTTGTACTTGTAGTGCATATTTGTGTTCTTACACGCTAGAGTGTAAAGGTATCTGCATTTATAATTGATCCAAAAGAATTGCGTTTAGGAGTTTAAATTTAATATGGCTTCTGAGGTGGTTGAATTTTTTTCGAATATGCAAACGCCACTTGGTAAATGGTTCTATTTCGCGCGCTGAGTTACTTATAGGGTTTTTATGTCACTTGGAGTCTTTACATACATGCTTTAATAATGGGGATGACATTCATCTTATCCTTCTTTAATGCAGGATTCAACCTACAAGTACTTTGAGGTAATACTGGTTGACCAAGCCCATGCTGCTATTCGTAACGATCCAAGGATCAACTGGATCTGCAACCCAGTTCACAAGCACAGAGAATTACGTGGTCTCACTTCGGCTGGTAAGAAATACAGGGGACTCCGTGGAAGAGGACATCTCCACCACAAAGCTCGTCCCTCAAGAAGGGCGACCTGGAAAAGGAACCAGACTTTGTCTCTCCGCCGTTACCGTTAATCTGCTTGATATTTTTGAGAGATTGTCGCTTGCTTAGTTTTTGCATTATCCGGGCTTAGCCCCTTTATCTTGAAACTTTCAGCTGTTTACAATGTTGAACTACTTTTGTATTGGAGTATCCATTTTCTGGCAGAGGTAGAATTGCCTGCAAACTCAAACAATAGACCGCAAGTAAATTTTGTATTGAAGTATCCATCTTGTTGCTGATATAAGGTTGATTGCGAACTCAAACAATTGGTGCAAGTAAAATAGGATCAAAGGTTAATAGCTGAACACATTACACATTGAAAGGTGGTCTAATATGAAAGAGTACTAGTAGATTCTAATAAAATGTCTGTTCGTGGTTAGAAGTTGCACCAAATCGTGTATCAAACCTTTTGCCACTGAAATTTTATTTGCATAATTATGGTATTATCAGTATGCATTAATCAAAGCAAACTAGCATGATTTTTTACAAACCTCTGTATGTGTTACATTACTCATTCCCCCCCCCCCTCCCCCCTCGGGTAACTTGTACCTCACAGGAGTAGCTGACTCTGGTGGTACATCCACTGTTAGTGACGGCGAACCAATTTGCGGAGTCCGGAATCAAAATGACCCAATAAAAACGGACTTCGACCAAAATACCCAAGAAAAAAATATGATACAATAGTACATTTAAAGCAGTATTTTACTGTGTTAAAGGAGCTCCCTTTTTTCTTCTTCGTTAAAACTCTTTTTGTTTTACTTTTCACATTTTTTTACGTACTTTAGACATAGATTAATCATGCTTCGGGACGCCGGAACTTCAATATTTTATATAGAACCCGTCTTATTTTTATGCGATTAATAAGGTAGGCTCAATACATCAAGGATAAGCAAAACTTCGAATTGTCATTTTAGTGGTTGAAAAGTGGTCGAAGTCTATTTTTGTTTGAAGATTTGTTGTCATTAGCTAAGTTATTTATGTTTTAGATTTAAGCGTTCTATTTTTTAGTCAAAATTGCATCATGCATACCAATCTCAAAATAATTAAATTGCATCATTTATAACAATATGAAAATACTTAAACTTGTTCATTAATAACAAACCCAAACTTGTTAAAATACAATCATCAAAGAAAGAAAAAAACTTAAAATACATTCATCAATTCATGCCCTTGAGTTGATGCAAAACTAAACATAGTAATATTCTTCAAATTAACAACATCATCATAAATTAAACATATAACTAAAATCACAATATTCTTAACCATCGTCAGAATTGAAGTCTTCAATATTGTCCTCAGATAAATATTTTGGGTTTCTTAAGACAGATCTTCTTTATGTAGATGTGTTCCCTACCGGTTGATGATGCTTGTTCTTCAGCCAACTTGATCATGTAAAATCTACAACGTTGTGCTACCATTTGGTTGTTCTCTTTCCTAATCCTTTGTATCGCAATCTCGCAAGAATCTTGATCAGTTCGAGGCATGCTCAATGAAAATCTTGTTGGGATTGGAGCGTTGAGATTTTTCAAATCACGAACAAAATTTTGTGATTCGGTATACCGATATGCCCATTTGCCAAGAATATTTCAGCTCGCGAAAATTATTATTACGCTCTATTAAAAGGTGGGACTTGAAATCGTCTAGCACGAATTCACTGTTATCGGTTGAGGAATCACCGAAATAGTTGCTTTGATTTGAGTTGTCATCACCACTGCTATTCGAATCCTTTGGAAACCATACCGACCAATCTACATTCTACTATTTGACATTGAATTTAAGTAGATACTAAGTAGCAAAAGGCTACTTATATAGGTATCAAACTCAATAAGTTGTGGGATCACGACTATGACCCACCAACTTTATTTAATACCGTACAACTATTAATAATATCATGGGAATCATCGTCATCGGACATTTCATAGTCTGAAACCCACTTGGATCTGAATCTGACATAACCATGTTGACCATATTCTACCCTGATGCAATGTATTTTCATCCGATTGTTCTCTCTGTGAAAACGGTCAAGAGAAATACAACTTGAAGTTATATTTCGGAATACCAAATACTCAAAAAATTTGTTTTTCAATTTTTTTTTTTTGTACTTTTTTTTACCTTTTTACAATTGCGTTTTATCAAAAACTACAATTTCAAAAATTATGATCAAATACAAATTCAACTCCAATTTTTTTTTTTTTTAAAAAGTGAAACTCAAAATCTTAGGTATTTGATGCCTGAGCGGGGGTTCGAACCCAAAATCTCAGGTATTCGCCCGCCTTTTCAAGCTAAGGGCAAAACTGAAAGACCACAGATATGAGGGGCAAAATTTAAAAACCATAAATATGAGGGGCAAAATTTAAAGATCACCCAAAAGAAGGGTAATCCGCGCAAAAAAAATGCAATGAAATAGAATTTGGGCCAGTTGATAACCAAAATGGGCCGAAACGAGTAGCCCAGGAAGGGGGGGGGGGGTAATGAGAGTCCTTTTTATAATTCGCTATCACACAAAACCCTAGTCTTTATTGCCTACGGCACAGAGGTAGAAGAGCAGCACAAACAAGTGATTCAATGGGTATGTTCGTTCATCCACTCTCTTATGTCTTAAAAAAAAAATTACTCTTTGCTGTATTGATTCATGTCAAAAATCTAGTTTAATGCGAACAATCTTTAGGTAGTTGCTTATCTGTTTCTAATAGTTTTCTTAAACCACCGAATTTTCATTATAATTTGTTAGAACTGAAGATAGACAGATCTAGCATTCGAATTACTCACATACATAGATATGCCTCTAATCATGGGCAAATGAGATTTCTTCTTCTTTGTAATTGACAATGAACGGTGTTTCAATTCTAGAGTTTGATTTTACTGAATATGCTGCACCCCATGATTGTTCTTTGATAGCCAATATGATTGTTCTTGTATTTACTCTAAAAGCTAGATAGTTTAAATGAGACAGTGTTGTTTTGGATAGTGGTATTGCTAGAATAACGCTTTGATGTTTTATGTTGGTGGAAATGTAGGGGCTTACACTTATGTGTCGGAGCTATGGAGGAAGAAGCAGTCAGATGTTATGAGGTTCTTGCAAAGGGTGAGGTGCTGGGAGTACCGCCAGCTCCCATCTATCGTCCGTGTCACCAGGCCTACCCGTCCTGACAAGGCACGCCGCTTGGGATACAAGGCCAAGCAGGTAAATATCTAGTAATTTACTGCACAAAGCATCTTGATGGTTGATATATTTTATCTTTTTGCTAGTTTTGCCCCATAAAATAGTGATTTTGGATATCTTCTGGAAATGAAGTTTGAATCATGTTCTTCTGTTTAATATTGTTTATTCATTAAGTGGCTATGAGTTTAGGTCTAGTTATATTCGTCTATCGGAAAGGTAGGGGTAAGGTCCGGGTACACCTTACCCTCCCCAGGACCCCACTTGCGGGAATAGTTTGGTTATGTTGTTGTTGGTTATGTTTGAGCCATACATCTGTGGTTGCCAAGATGCTTATGAAGACTGCACAACCTTGTAGTCGTTCATCCTTTTTGTGCACTTTAATGCAAAGGATGGAAACCCATATCATAATACTATGTTCCTTTTGCTCTTTCAAGGAGCAGTATTAAAGCAGAAGTCTTTGCTTCACCATGTCAAGTGCTACACTTGCTCCTTTTCGTAGTATAGACGAAGTCCGAGTTGTGATTATGACCGTTGTTTTTCCAGGGCTATGTTGTTTACCGTGTTCGTGTGAAACGTGGAGGAAGGAAGAGGCCTGTTTCCAAGGGTATTGTGTATGGTAAACCCACCAACCAGGGAGTCACCCAACTGAAGTTCCAGCGCAGCAAGCGATCTGTTGCTGAGGAGCGTGCCGGAAGGAAATTGGGTGGTCTTAGGGTCCTCAACTCTTACTGGATTAATGAGGTACATGTTGAAACTTTATACCTGTTTCTTGCTTGTACTTCTAGTGCATATTTGTGTTTTTGCACGCTAGACTGTAAAGGTATCTGCATTTATACTTGATCCTAAAGCATTGCATTTCTTGATGCACTCCAGAATTTTAAATTTGAGGAGTTTAAATTTAATATGGCTTTTGAGGTGGTTGAGTTATTTTCTGGATATGCAAATGCCACTTGGTAAATGGTTCTATTTCGCGCACTGACTTACTTATAGGGTTTTTATGTCACTTGGAGTCTTTATATACATGCTTTAATAATGGGGATGACATTCATTGTATCCTTCTTTAATGCAGGATTCAACCTACAAGTACTTTGAGGTAATACTGGTTGACCAAGCCCATGCTGCTATTCGTAACGATCCAAGGATCAACTGGATCTGCAACCCAGTTCACAAGCACAGAGAATTACGTGGTCTCACTTCGGCTGGTAAGAAATACAGGGGACTCCGTGGAAGAGGACATCTCCACCACAAAGCTCGTCCCTCAAGAAGGGCGACCTGGAAAAGGAACCAGACTTTGTCTCTCCGCCGTTACCGTTAATCTGCTTGATATTTTTGAGAGATTGTCGCTTGCTTAGTTTTTGCATTATCCGGGATTAGCCCCTTTATCTTGAGACTTTCAGCCGTTTACAATTTTGAACAACTACTTTTGTATTGGAGTATCCATTTTCTGGCAGAGATATAATTGCCTGCAAACTCAAACAATAGACGCAAGTAAATTTTGTATTGAAGTATCCATTGTGTTGCTGATATAGGGTTGATTGCGAACTCAAACAATGGGTGCAAGTAAAATAGGATCAAAGGTTAATAGCTGAACGCATTACACATTGAAAGGTGGTCTAATGTGAAAAAGAGTACTAGTAGCTTCTAATAAAATGTCTATTCGTGCTTAGTAGTTGCACCAAATCGTTTATCAAACATTTCTCAACTGAAATTTTATTTGCATAATTATGGTATTAATAAGTATTCATTAATAATAGCAAATTAGCATGATTTTGTACAAACCTCTGTATGTGTTACATTACTTACATAGACCTTGTGATGTGCATTTTTCTCACTCGTACCCCCTTCTCCCTAATTTATACCCACAAGATTAGCTGACTCTGGTCGTACATCCACGGGTTGTGACCTAATCATGGCGATTTTAGCCACCTACCAATTTTCTGCATGTACTAAGTAAATAATCAAAACCTGCACCGTGAAAGTAACATTTTTTCCCTTTATAAGATATGAATGAAGTGTTTTGAGTTTTAAAAGCAAAATTAGGAATGTAAATGACCTCCACCTCTTAAATTTGAACAATCAAGTAGGAATATATTATTTTGACTTGTGAATATGATATTTTGACTTGTACAAGATATATGGAAGTATCCTCTTGCTTGCCCGTCTTTGATTGGTTGGAATATATTATTTGAGATTAGTTGGAAGAATGAATATGATATTTTGACTTGTACAAGATATATGGAAGTATCCTCTTGCTTGCACGTCTTTGATTGGTTGGAATACATTATTTGGGATTAGTTTGGAAGAATTTATTATTTCGGATTAATTGGAGTATGTTATTTTGACCTGTAAATATAATATTTTGACTTGTACAAGAGAGAAGTGATGGATAGTTGATATATACCTTCTGTAGTTGTATGCAATATTTGCACTACCAAAAAAAGAAAGTAAATTTTCTTGCTTTCACCAAGCCAAGATTCAGTAATATTGTAAATCAATATCTTCCTCTCCTCATGGCTCAACCTTACAGAACTGCTTATCATTTTCAACCTCCAAGGAATTGGATAAATGGTACATTCTTAACATGCTTATACTTTTATTCTACGGGATTGTGATTAGTTTTGTGTAATCTAATCTAAACTCTTCTTTATATATTTTTATTTATTATTGATTTCTGTTCGATTGATGGATCATGTGATTGACTTGTAATGCTGGTGAAATGGGAATTGTGCACATCGTCGGATAAACAGATCCTAATGGTACGTTTTCTTGTCTAGTCGTAAGTCGTAACCTTCTGTTTAAAGGACTTACAATTCTATTACACCAATCTACTTTTAGCAATATCGTATTAAGGGGTAAAATTATCAAATTGTTAAAGTTGTTTTTCTAATTCTATCCTCCAATGACATACTTAGCATTTACTAAAAAGAGTCAACGGTAAGATAAGAAAAAGAAAGGGAAAATGATAGTCTTAGTCCTTTAGTTATTGGCTTATACCAATTTAGTTTTAGTCCTTGAGTTATTGACTTATTCCATTGTGCTCTTTTGGTCCTTCAACCTAATTGAAGCTAACGGTGTTAGCTTTTTATTTTAATTTTCTTTCATGTAAAAGAATCATATTGTAAATAAGAATCAAAGTTTGAAGCATTAAGAGAGCTGGGAGAAGTTACCCTTGTGTTTGGTGGGTAGCGGATTCGTTTTTGCAACAAAAAAGGACGTGACTCTTAACTCCGCTAGTTTTTATTTTGGTTTAGGGGCTAAAATAAAATGCTTTCTTTAATTAAAGGTTTAATGTGCTTGGCCTAATAACACAAGCACCAAAACTGGTGGTATAAGCTAATAGTCCAAGGACAAACTATTGAATGTTTTTAGCTTACTATTAAAGTTGTGCCTGGACTTAAGAAAGTAATGTTCGTCTTATCTTATCCTTTGTTAAATTCCTACTATATATGCTTACTAACTTCACAAAATTAATTAAATCTACAGGACCAATGATATACAAGGGAATATATCATTTGTTTTACCAATACAATCCTGAAGGTCCACTATGGGGAAACATTGCATGGGGTCATTCTACTTCAACTGATCTTGTCAACTGGACTATTCATCCTCCTGCACTTTCGCCTTTAGACCCATATGACATCAAAGGTTGCTGGTCAGGTATTTGAGATTTTGTAACATTTTTACTTTTATTTAGGAGATTCACATTAAGTATAAATATATTCCTTCTTTGACTGTACAAGAATATGTGGAGCTCAACATGTCTGGAAGCACAGGAGAACGTTCGTTTGCTGATATTATTACTAGTATTCGATACTGGGTCATTCATAACATTACTACACCTTCCTATTCATCATAGCCCAAGTTTAGAAATTTACCATAGAATAAGAATTTCTTATACTTGTGTATATATATATATGAGACTGTTGATTATGAAAAATACATTTTCTCTTCTCTAATTTTTCTTTGATTTCATCACAGGTTCCGCCACAATTCTCCAAGATGGCACACCAGCTATACTCTACACTGGAGGCGACTCAGAAAAAGTTCAACTTCAAAGTCTAGCCGTGCCCAAAGATCCATCCGACCCTTATCTTGTCGAATGGGTTAAATCGCCTCATAATCCAATCATGACACCGAATAAAGAGGAGAAAGAATTGCTTAGGGACCCAAGCACGGCGTGGTTAGGCCTCGATGGGATTTGGAGAGTTATTATAGGGAACGAAAGAAAAAAAAGAGGAACTGCTCTTTTATACAAAAGCAAGGATTTTATTCACTGGACCGAAGCAGAACGACCCCTGCATTCGACAGATGAAACTCCAATGTGGGAATGTCCTGATTTTTTTCCTGTATCTATTGACGGTCAAAATGGACTTGACACTTCAGTAATTTCGCAAGGGGTTAAGCGTGTGTTTGGTATGCCAGAAAGTGTTTTCTGGATAATGCTTTCCCATTTTTCCTTGTTTGGTTGCACTAAATATATTGCAAAATGTTTTCTTACAAAAAATGTTTCCCCTAAATATGTACTCAAGAATAGTGTGGCTCGTTCTTCTGTTGATTATTACACCATCGGAACCTATGACCATCACAACGATAGATATATACCAGATGAGGGATCTGTAGATAATGAATCAGGATTAAGATTGGATTATGGAAGGTATTATGCTGCTAAGTCTTTCTTTGATAGTGCTAAGAACAGGAGGATCTTCATTGCTTGGGTTAACGAGGCTACTACAAGTGATGAAATAGCTAGCGCCAGAGGATGGTCTGGTCTTCAGGTAATTAATTCGTTTTATGACTTTCTTATATTCCGCTCGATAGTGTGTATGTTTCCTTGTTAGTTTGTTTCAAAACGAATGACAAGCTTTAAACTTTTCATTTACTCTTAATGACAAGCATTTATAATCACATAAATATTATATCACAAGTTTCAAAAATCTTATAGCTATACAGAAATTATGAAATTATGATGACAAATTTCATAAGTCTTTTTTATCCGTAATCTAATCAAACTATGTCACATTAATTAGAGCAAAAGAAGTACTCCCTCCTTCTCATATTACTTGGCCACTTTTCCTTTTGCACGCTCCTTAAGAAATCATAAATAAAAGATATATTTTACTGCCTTATCCCTATTTGTCTCCAATAAATACATTCTAATTAATATTGATTATTTTCAATAACTACTAAGGGTAAGATGGAAAAAATTTAATTAATTTTATCTTGGTTTTGTAAATGAACATGTAATTTGGGACATATATTTTTAGTAATGTGGCAGTAAGATGAGACAGAGGGAGTATCCCTTTGGCACAAGTCACAAAAATCTAGGAATTATTATTATTATTATTATTATTATTATTATTATTATTATTATTATATATATATTTTTTAAAAATTATTATGATGGATTCTTTGGTTAGCCTAGAGAACAATGTTATTGAGTAATAGGTAAAAATTTACCTCCATCCGGTATCTATATCAAATAGGTGAATGCAAGACATGTGTCTTCTATACATAAATTTACTTATAATTATGGTCAAACGATGTGCATTTTCAATTTAATTTTCATTAAATTGCTTGATATGTGCAAACACCAAGTATTTACCTTGAATATAGAGTATCGAAAGTAATTTATGAGCTAGAAAATAACAATGACCACTACTCCCGAGTGTTGCCAATACTCAGTGGCGAATTTATGCATTAATTTTGGGTCACATGAACACATGGTCACTCGACTAAACTCGATATATTGTGTGTATAATTCTGAAAATATATCTAATATTACCTGAAGGAATACATGGTCAAACCAGGATGAGTGGAGCACTAATTAGGGGTTGTGTTTATTACCTCAAGGTCTCGGGATTGAACCCGAGCTCCTGCACGTTTCTATGCTTTTATTAAAAACTTTCCTTTTTATATTATTTTAAATCATTTTTCTTCTATAATTCTAATTACCCAAAATTAAAAATCGTGTTTCTATTTATTAAAGCAGCCTTTTAACTTTCCTTTTTATATTATTCTAAATCCTTTTTCTTCTATAATTCTAAGTACCCAAAAGTAAAAATCGTGTTTCTATTTTATATTACCTCTAATAAAAAAAATTCTTTATTTCTAATTACCCAAGTCCCAAAAGGAAAAAGAAATAAAAAAACCACATAGGCGCTAAGCTGTAACAAACCAAAGGCAAAAGAATTACAAAAAAATCATAGCTAACGACGAACTCATCCCCCTGAAATTCTGGATTTGCCTCTGCCAGTACTCCTTACTAATTTTATACACCTGCATTTAGAAAATAACTAATACACGTTCCTTTTTAATCCATCCCAGAAGAATGATATATTTTCTTATTTGACAGTAATTTAACTTTAAACTTTACTTCTTTCGGGCCAAAAAAAGTGTCCACTTAGCCATTTGCACACCCTCAAGAAAATACTAACTCCTAGAAAAAAATAGGTAATTTGACTAAACCGCTCCTAATTAAATATGTATTGTTATTTGATCACATAACAATTCATCGGGGCAAATCTGGAAAAATAAGATTATTCTTTCTTTGATAAGTGGACACTCTTTTTGACTCAAGAAAAAAAAGCTAAGTGGACTCTCTTTTTGATTCAAAAGGAGTACGATGATTTATAATCATACAAATATCTTTTTAAACCACAAGATTCAAAAGTATTCATTTATTTCTTAAAATCTGTGCCCAGTTAAATTAAACACATAAATTGGGACGGTGGGAGTAAAATATTCATTGCATTTATGTAACCCTGAATATTTTCTGGCAGTACTCACAAACTACTAATTAATTAGTTTGCTTTTTAAGAAGATTGCCTTGAATTCTTGATATTTGTCATTATTGTAATCATTTATTACAGTCATTTCCTAGAGAAATTTGGCTCGATAGAGCTGGAAAGCAATTGATTCAGTGGCCTATCGAAGAAATCGAAACGCTAAGGACAAACAAAGTCGAGTTAGAAAATATAACACTAAAAGCAGGTTCAAAGACTGAAATCTCAGGTGTTACCGGTGCACAGGTATAATTCTTTCACAAAAGTACTCAATTTGAATTTCTATGTAGAAAAACAGTTTTGTGTTAATTGCCTAGATTGCCCTTTTATTTTGCTTGGTATATGGTTCTATACTCCTATTGAGTCCTATTTATAATTGTTTCAGGCGGATGTAGAAATTTCCTTCTCAATCCCAATGGCAATGCTCGAGCAGGCAGAGGTGCTGGAATCAAACTCGACTAATCCACAAGAGATAGCCAACCAAACTGGTTCATTAACCAACACTGGTGTAGGACCTTTTGGGTTGCTAGTCTTGGCCTCAAATAACATTGAAGAACATACTGCAGTGTTCTTTAGAATTTTCAAAAAGAATGACAAATTTGTTGTGCTAATGGGCTGTGACCTAAAAAGGTATCTCCCTCATTTTCTCCCTTTTAGGAAACTTAGGCCAGGTACATGATAGCTTTTATACAAAAAGCATTTTAAATTTAGTTTGACATAGCAAAAAAAGGAAGGTATTTTTCAAGAGCATAAGTGTTATTTTAAGAATTAATTATTTTTCTACTTGTAGATTTAGAAATTCATTATGAAGCTTTTAAATGCAGGTCATCTTTGGGTAATGAGTATGATAATAAAATCAATTATGGAGCCTTTTTGAATGTTGATCCTGTTACAGAAAATTTGTCGCTGAGGACTTTGGTAAGTTTCACTATCAAAATAAAAATCTCGTAATTAATTGATGATTCAACACATGTAGCATATTCAAACTCGAAATGTTAAGTGTGATTATTGGAGCAAGGCATGTTATAGCTAGGTGATGTGATATTGATTTGGTGATTGCTATCGTATTACAAAATGCTCATAACATAGATCAGTCGTTTAAAGGCTCAAATCACAAATATTTTCCAAATTTTATCCCTGAAGTTTCTAGGCATGATCCAATTGAAGGTGGAGCAATGTATTGTTTATCCTGGGCATCCAGCTACATTGTTGTATGTAATAGTGTGGTCTGGCTTTGACATTTAGCTGATGTTCCTTTCCTAATTTGCCATATTAGGAGTACATATACACGCTTTTATAAAAGTTATTTTGAGTTATAGAGCTGCCTTAAAATATTTTTTCCTTAACTTGATGATGGCATAGCAATAAATACAGAAATTAGAAGAAAAATCATGAATATATGTCGAGAAATAGAAGAAGACTGAAAAAATATTTTCTTTTAATTTCTTTAGTAATTTTTATCCTTTTTTTTTTTGACTATTTTATCGTGGGATCGACGAAAATAATAAAGTTTATATAGAAAATTCCTAAAATTGATATAGGAAACAACACACAAGTTTCATATTAGATCCAAAATGATCTATTACTTCTTGACTATGAGATGTTAGTTTTTGCCACTTGAGCTAGACTTATATTTTTTCACCTTTTTGTTTCTTCTTAAAAGATCGATCATTCCATAGTAGAAAGCTTTGGTGGAGGAGGAAAAGCTTGCATCACAACAAGAGCTTATCCTACTTTGGCCATCAACGATAATGCTCATATATTTGCTTTCAACAATGGATCCCAACATGTTGAGATCTCCTGTATGAGTGCTTGGAGTCTAAACCAGGCTCAGATCAACTAACCAATAAGTTTATAAGGGATGATCATTATCTTCCTAATTAATTTTAAGTTAAAACTCTTTAAGTTTTTTAATTCACCATCATTGAAAGATTTGGAGGTATGAAGAAAGGTGTTCATCATTTTATTTTACAGCTTGTTTGGATGGTTGTAACCTATTATATTGTATTGTTATTTTGAATGCAATGTTTGTTCTGATTTTGTTATTTAAATTTAGAGAAAAGACATCATTTCACCCCTAAATTTGGCCGCAAAACTCACTTTAACAACTAAACTTTACTGAAAATTATTTACCCCCTAAACAACTGAAATGTGAATTAAATACCCCCTAAGAGCTGATATGGCAGAGAGAGTGGACTCACCTTCCAAGTAGCGAGTGAGATAAGAAAAAAAAAATTAAAAAACTGACAAAATCAGAAATCATACACATGTCATTTTTTTAATGGCCAACATATAATTAATACTCTTAATATCTTTCTTGATATTTTTTTTTGGTAATTATATGAATTTTCTTATTTTGAGACAAATGAAATTTGTGGGTCCCACTTTTTGTTTAACTTTTTAGTTTTTTTTTTCTTTAGTTATTGTCTTTTCCAAATAGAGAAGTCACCATTGTTGTCTCAGCAAGAAGGAAGAAACAAAAAGAAAAGAAAACTAATTGGCTAAAATTGATCTCTTCAACATTCACGTATGAACAACACCCAGAATCAACACCAAATTGAAATACATTCATTTCTTCAATACCCAAAAAAAAAAAAAAAACTACTTGAATAAAATTAACAAAACTCCACCCGTTTCCCAATTCACAGCACAACTCATCACTAACCCACCCTATTCTTCTTCCATGGATTAAATGTTGGAGAGAAATAAATTAATAAATTAACGACTATAAATATAATAATGTTGTATAAAATAAATTGACACTGTCAAAGATAAAGTATACCACAAAATAAGGTGGTAGTTGAAGTAGGGGAATTCATACTTCTGTTATTCGTTAATAAAATAGGAAAGGAAATCAGAATTCAAAAGAGTATCTTTTGATTTTAATGCATGGGTTTTGCTTGTTTAAAGTTGACATGATCTTTTGCCTAAATAAAAAGATTTGGGCATTTAATTTAAAAATCTCATCATTCTTAAAACTCGAAGAGACAATAAGGGGAGTAGAGAATACAACCATATGGTATACGTGTTGGGGGGAAGGGGGCAGGAAGAAGGTGGGTTGTGGGAGGCATGGGGGTGGGGGGTAGGGGGCAGGAAGAAGGTGGGTCGTGGGAGGCGTGGGGTGGGGGGTAGGGGGCAGGAAGAATGTGGGTTGTGGGAGGCGTGGGGGAGGGGGGCAGGAAGAAGGTAGGTTGTAGGAGGCCTGGGTGGGGGTGGGGGTGCAGGAGAGCAACAAGAAAAAGGTGGGTTTGGTCGGAATTAGGGGGGTCGAGCGAAGAAGAAGGAATGGAGAAGGTGGGTTTCTGAAAGCTTCTTTCTGTTTCATGTCTCTTTTGACTTCAAAATATAACATAACAATTATGATCATATAAGTAGTACTTACAAAAGAATTAATATATAAGTAGCGAGACAGGAAAGGTGACAATCATTGTTACAAATGAATAGACAATTTTTCAGCTTAAACAAACAGAAGTGAATACCTTGTAATAGTGGAGCACTTGTGAGTTGTTAAGTTAGAATGCGGGTTACCTAATATACCCTTTTGATGTAAGAAGTATCTTCCTAGTTGGGTAAAAGTCGGAGCAACATAGAATTACCGTTAGATTCATGTGACAAAAGTTCAATCTTCTTCCCTTGATCAAGAACCTGCAATTTCGTAATTCACATCAACCAGTCACATTAAAGTTTCTTGGATTTTTTCAATTTCCAATTAGGAAATCAAGTCTTTTGAAAGAGTATAATCCAAAGAGGAAGTAAGTTTAGTCTATCTCCTTAACATTTTCCATCATCACACCTTTTAACTTCTGAAACCTGAGTCTGCGGTTATTAACTTCCTCTAGATGATCCACAGAGTGTTTTATTTGCTCCTTAAGTTTGTGCCTGTATGTTATTGTTATGGTGAAGACAGTTAACATCTCAATACCCTCAATCAAAGAGGAGGAGGAAGTAGGAAATAATAAAGAAAACGTAAGTTATACAGATTCCCTGTTCAAGCAGCTAGCAAAACCTGAAACCCAGCTTTGCTTCTTCCATATTTAATGGTATACTCCTCCTTAGTTCTCTCGAGAGATGTAATTAGGATTTGTTTGCTAAGAGATTACTACAAATTACAAAGGACAATCGTTATTCATTTCTCTAAAATGCATTTCATGGTTACTACTATTCTATGAGATCAAAAGGAAATCCGTCTATATCTAGAAAGTGAGGGTAAAAAGTGACCCAACTCCTGTCAAACACTGCATCAAAGATAACTTCATTGGGTAGTTTTTATAACACGTTATTCAAAAGAAATGCCTATCAAACGTATGGACTATTCTATTAATGGTTGGTCACTTCCTATGAGTCTCTTTTATCATTGAAGGTTGAACTTCCAATATTCAGAGAAAATATCCCTACTGTCAGTAATATAGTTAGGTGTTTAAAAGAATTCTCAACTCGTTCGCGTAGTTGGTTAGACTTTTAAGAGGACTGATGTATACATGCATTTCTGTAAATTGCATTAGTGAATACGTTTCTATCTATTAAAAAGGAAGAGGAGAAAACATATATCAAAAACTTCAAAAACAAAGTAAGAAGCAAATTTCTTTTCTCAAGTGCAGAAAGAGACACTGACCATGGTAAAAGTTCATATTACCTTGCAGACATATCATAAAACACCCTTGGTGCATATTCCATTTCAAAATTCTAGACATTTTTGACGGATCGGGTTTTTCATTTATTCTGCACTAATTGTTGTTAACAATTACATAATTCATCAAATAGACACAATGTATGTGCAAATTAGACAGAATCACAACAACAACAACAACATACCCAGTGAAATCCACAATGTGAGGTCTGGGGAGGGTAAAGTGTACGCAGACCATACCCCTATCTCGGAAGACAGGGAGGCTGTTTCCGAAAGACCCTCGGCTCAAAAATTAGACAGAATCACTAATGCATATAAAAAATCTAGCAAGACATTTTATTAAAAAAGAATAGGGAACTAACCTATACACAAAATAGAAGTAGAGGAACAAAGGGGTTGGGATTAGAGAAAGACCTGAAACTTAAATTAATCCAATCAAATCTCTAAAAGGAAGTGACAACTGATATTTTCCCAATTCAAGTGAAGTTTCAGTTATTCTCAAGTGCATTCCCGTATAGCCAAAAATACAACGAAAGAAAATGTTTTGTTCATGAGCAAATGAGGAAAAAGCTCCATAACACATGTCCAGAAACTTGCAAAAGCCTTCCAAATTCCAAGTAAAGCAACAATCAGAAGCTTTAATTAAAGATAACAAAAGAAAAAACACCAGCAAAAGAAAATTTTTACACCAAGTAATGGAGAAGAAACAAATGGAATAAAATGAAGTTTGGTGTACCTGCAGTATAAAGACATAGCAATTTGTCCAGAAAAAAATGGATAGAATTTTGGAATTTGAAGCTTCCTCTGCTCCATCCCTACATCTTATTGAATGCAAAGGCCTACACATGAATAATTACAAATTGGGAAAACACCCACATCAAGAACAAAGCGGAAGAAACACTAAATTTCAATAGCCAAGGACAAAAAATAGAATACAAACCCTAAATGGGGAAGAAGGAGAGAAGGAGGAGCAAAAGAACCTAAAATCAAACTAATCGAATGAAAAAATCAACAGAAGACCTAAAATCAAAAGAAAGAAAATAAATCAGAAATACTGATGATCGTTGGATACCACTGGAATAGAGAAAAGTGAAATCAACTGACCAAAAGAAGGAACATGAAAGAGTTGTAAGTGAAATCAGAAATACAAAAATACTCATGATAAATAACGGTAATTCCAAAAATGCCCCTGTTCGGACTTGTGCGTACTCCACAACTCTCATTTCTTAAGAAAAATAAAAAGATAAGACCTATTTTCTCGCCTAAATTAAAGTAGACATCTCTACCATATATGTTTCGGATTTATTTTTTGATCTTGCATCTAATCTAAATATAAACTACAAGTACTCGTGGACAAAGAAAACCAACAAACCGCACCAAACCGATAATTTAAGAACTGAAAAAAAAACCTGACTAGTGGTTTGGTTTGGTATTAAAAATAAAAATCCGATCATAATTGGTTTGGTTTGGTTTTAACTAAAAAAAGTCAAACCGAACCAAATCAAACCAAGCCAACGTTATACATATACACTTTTAAAAAATATTTAATACATAAAAACATGTATTTGTAATATAATTTATAATTTTTTTTTAATTTTTTTCATAGTTTGTGTCTTTTCACATATTATTCACGCTTGGACTTGTAATTTTGAAGGCTACAATAAGTTTGATAGCCTATAGATGTTAGTAACTCAAATAAAGTTCAAATCAAAACCAAATTCATACTAACGCTAATAAAAGAAATTCAATTCTAACGCTAGGAATAACAATAATGTTGGATTTTTACTTTTTAGTTTTGCATTGGTTTAGACATTGTAAAATACATAATTTAATTTAGTTTTTCTTTAGTATTTAGTCGTAATTAATACTTATTAGCCGTACTTATTTTAGCATGACTTAGTACCTTTAGATTTTGATCATTTTTTTTATGGCTTAGAGATTTGATTATATTTTTTGTTGAATATTTTAGTACAGTGTCATTATTCATCTCACATTTTGTGTTATTTTCTTAAGAAACACCTTAATTAGATAATTGTATCTTACTAGGACTAAAGAAATATTTGAAGCACAAGTTATATGTTTTGTATGAAGACTTTACCGGAAAAAATCCGAAAAACCCGAGAAAACCCGAAGTTGAAAAAATAGACTTTTATTGGTTTGGTTTGGTTTGTAAATTTAAAAACTCGACATAATTGATTTGATTTGGTATTTAATAAACCCGAACCACCCCGGTCTATGTACACACCCCTTCCTTACGTCTTTAGCAATTATTACGTAGTTGATGATTATCTTTTTTATCTATTTATTTTTACTTTGTGCAATCATTATTTGTCATTAGTTTTCTTTGTCATTATTTATTTTCATTAATGTCTACTAAAGATATTAGTCCGGCAACAAATATATATGGGTGTTAGAAATATAAAATAGCTCGCATGATTTGGTACAAACATCTAACGTGTCACATAAATCTTGTGAGATGCATTCTTCTCCCTTATTGTACCTCACTAGTCTATTAACGGAGAGCCAATTTTTATGCAAAAAAAATATTTTATATATTACAACGAAAATATTATGATGCTTGTTCTTGGTAAAAATTGTTATATTCGTGGATTAACTGTGTAAAGATCATCTCTACGTTTCATTGTCTCTCAGCTACCCAATCATGTTGTTTTTAGCCACCTAACAATTTGCTCCATATATCGTTTTAAAATAAGTATATAAAGAAATCAAAATCGTGCACTATGAAAATAACATTTTGAAAGATTTGAGAGAAATCAAAACAAGAAATAATTTGGAAATTTTCTGTTGTATATTTCTCTGCCTATATGTATACAATTCTATGTCTATTTATACTATTTATCTAAGGACTACAAATGTAAATACTAGACATTACAAGGAAAGTAGATAAATAAAACAAATCAGAACAAGATCCTAACAAACTTTGTACAGCTCATTATTACCTAAGGGTATCCCATACAAGTGCCATTTATAGTATACGCCAGTGTATATCTTAACTATGCTGTGTATCCTTTATGTTGGGCTTGAAGATAAGATGTCTTCAGCTAAAAATGGGCCGGCCCAATACACAGAATCGATCCAACTGAGTTAATGACCCAAAAATATGTAATCAGCAAAAAGAAAGCCTTGAAGTGTCCGAAGTGATCTGTACTTGTTCATTATCCTTCTTCAATGTCTTTGACTTTATCTTCTTTCTTAACAGCCATGGAAGATGGTATAATTTTATCATCCCCTCTCAAGTTGGTGTCCGGTGACCGGATACCCAACTTGCTCAGAAAATGACGGTGAAGAGGACCAGCTAAAGCTTTGGTAAAGAGATCGGCTATTTGGGAGGAAGAGGGTACGAAGGAAAGAGAGATAAGGCCACCTAACAGTTTTTCACGAATGAAATGGCAATCAAGCTTAATATGCTTGGTTCGTTCGTGAAAAACTGAGTTTTTTGCGATGTGTATGGCAGATCTATTATCACAGTGTAAAGAAACGGGAAGGGAAGGTGAAACACCAAGATCTGAAAGGAGACGAACAAGCCAAGAGATTTCGGCGACAAGTCTGCGCATGGAACGATATTCAGATTCCGCTGATGAGAGTGAGACAACTGGTTGTTTCTTGGATTTCCAAGACACCGGCGAACCCTCAAGGTTGATATAAAAACCACTTACTGATCGACGAGTGTCAGAACACGAAGCCCAATCAGCATCGCAAAAGCCTAGAACTTGAAGGGAAAGAGAGGAGTTCATGAAAAGACCCAAGCTTGGATTTTTACGCAAGTATCTAAGGGTGTGCAAAGCTACTTGAAAATGACCGGAGAATGGTTGTTGCATATATTGGCTGAGGGATTGAACGACATAGGCAAGATCTGTGCGTGTGTGGGCGAGAAAATTAAGCTGACCCATTAAACGATGGTAAATAGTGGGATTTGGGAGTTGTGTACCAGATTTGACAGTGAGTTTAAGGGTAGGATCCATTGGTGTGGAAGTTGGATGAGAAGAAAGGTTTAGGTATTCGAGAAGGAGATCCATGACAAACTTGCGTTGATTCAAAATTAAACCATCTGGAATGTGTAGTAGTTCCATCCCAAGAAAGTAACTTGCAAACCCCAAATCCTTTATTTTAAATTCGCAATCTAGAAAAGACTTAAGCTCAGTAATCTTGTTGATTATTGCCAGTCAAGAGTCTATCATCAACGTAGACGGCAATGATGGTGACAAACTGATCAGAAGACGTAGAAAAGGGAGTAGTCGTTCAATGATGAAGTAAAACCTCGTGTCCCCAGAGCTGAAGATAATCGTGCATACCATTAGTGTGATGCCTTTTTTTATCCCGTAAAGGGATTTTCTCAGACGATACACATGTGAAGGAGAAGGAGGTGTCAAACTTGGAGGGAAACGCATGAAAACCTCTTCATCAAAGTCGCCATGTAGAAAGGCGTTATTGACGTCCAATTGAAACAAAGGCCAAGAGTTATTGACAGCAACATCAAGGATACAACGTATGGTGGTCATCTTAACCACAGGTGAGTACGTTTCGGTATAGTCGATACCTTCACGCTGTATATCTCCTCTCACAACTAAACGTGTTTTTAATCTTTCTAAATCACCATTTGACTTCAACTTAACCTTGTAAACCCATATACAAGGTAAAGGTTTCTTACCTGGGGGCAGAATTACCTCTTCCCAGGTAGAGTTTGAAATGAAAGTCTTGATTTCATTATCCATGGCAAGTCTCCAACCAGGATGACAAGCAGCTTGATGAAAAGTGACAGGTTCTGTGATTTTCTCAATTGAACTTAAGAGTTGTTAGTTCTCTAAGGAAAAAGAATGTAAAGGTAAAGTAGAAACTAAAGAAGCATTATCACACACAAAATCAGACAAATGAGAGGGAAAAACAATCTTTCTGGTTGTTCTGCGCAAGCCCTTCACTGTAGGTGGCACATCTAGCATAGGGGAGAGATTAGAGGGAGTAGAAGGTGGATTAAAAACTGGCAACTGATTTATATTAGACCCAAAATTAGCTATAGTAAGATCAGTTGGTTGAGGTGAGGATAGGGTAGAAGGAGAAGAAACTAAGACTGGAGGTGTGTGAGTGTGATCTGGAGGTAAGTGAGTGGAGGAAGGCGGATCAGAAGGTGTAGTGGATTGAGCAGGGATATTAGGTACATGTTCTAGACTGGTGGAAACCTCAGGTTTAAAAGAACCAGGAAATAGTTGTGAGATTGGGACTGTGTAGGAAAAGGGAAAAATAGACCCATAGAATTTTACATCTCTGCTGACAATCAGCTGTTTGTTGATAAGATTTAGGACCTTATACCCCTTTTTACCAAAAGGATATCCTAGAAAAACTCCAGGAATGGCTCTAGGTGACAATTTGTCTCTATTTGCAGATAAGGTTGATGCAAAACATAGGCAACCAAAGGTTTTGAGATGGGTGTAACTAGGTGGTTTGTGAAATAGTTTTTTCGTAAGGGGTAAGCTCATGTAGGACTTTAGAAGGAAGTAGATTTATAATATGAGTGGCAGTCAACAATGCTTCCCCCCAGTATCTAGATTTTATATGTGATTGATACATAAGAGCCCTGCAAATCTCTAACAAGTGTCTATGTTTCCTTTCAGCCACCCCATTTTGTTGTGGGGTGGCAACACAAGAAGTTTGGTGCACAATCCCTTGAGAAGAAAAGTATTCAGTAGGCAGATTCCCAGACCCTAATTCATAAGCATTGTCTGATCTCACTATCTTAACCTTTATGCCAAATTTCCTCTCTACATAGGCTAGGAAAGATTTAAGAATGGAGAAAGCATTTGATTTACTAGATAGTAGATATGTCCAGGTGGTTCTAGAGAAGCCATCAACAATAGTTAGAAAATATTTCTCCTCTTTGCTCTGTCAAAACTACATCTCCTACATAATTTACCAACACCTTATAAGAATTTAGTAAGGTAACAGAAATAAAATGAGGCAGTAACTTGAAATTGTCAAATAGAGATTTTGTCAAAAGTCATGTGATGTGAAGCCCCTGTATCTATTATCCAGGGGCTTGACTGAAATTTTGTGAGATATGAAGTGTAGGCTGTGAAAAATTTAGAAATACCAGCCATATTAGCACTGTGTTGTTCCTCAGTACCAGATCCATTTTGCACAGATCTGAACATGTCTATCAGCTGTTGGCATTGATCATTTGAAAAATTCTGAGCATTGAAGTTAAAAACAATTGTTGTTTCCATTCATCCTAGATCTCTGTCCATCAGTCATACCAACAGATCTCTCTTGAGGGATCGAAATTGAACTTACATCATCAACTGTGCTAACTGCATTAGCTTTTGCATTGGTAAAAGGTTTCTTTGGCTTGTTCGTGAATTTGAAGTTAGAAGGGTAACCTATCAATTTGTAACATTTTTTATATTGTGGTTTGTTTTCTTACAGTAAGTACAGAACAAATTATTGGAAGAATTGTTGTTCTGAAAATTTCTAGGATTAGAAGATTGTGGATAGGAAGGTTGATGGTTTCCTTTTTTGAGTTGAAGTTCTTTGGATCATCCCATTTACTTGCATAAAAAGCAGATGAATCAGATGTCACTAAGTATCTAGAATGCACCTCTCTTTGTGATTCTTGATTGAGAATAATGGAATAGGCCTGATTAGGAGTAGGAAGTGGCTTTATCATGAGAATATTTCCTCTAACTGTTGAGTATGCTTCATTTAAACCCATTAGAAACTGCATTAGTTTGATGTCCTCATTCATTTTGCTGTTGTGTTCCTTAGCTCCACATCTACAATCACAAGTGCATATCATGAAAATATTGAGAACTCTCAATTGGTCCCAAAGTTTCTTCAATTTGTTAAAGTAGCTTGCAACATCACTTGTGCCCTGTGTGATGTTGCTCAGATCTCTTTGTAGCTAAAATAATTTTGATCCATCTGGCTGACCATATCTTTCTTGCAATTCATTCCACAGTTCTGAAGTTGTTTGAGAGTATAAGAGACTCTCTGAGATGTCTTTGGTTAAAGAGTTCAATAACCATGCTATCACCATATCATTGGCTCTCCCCCATTCCTCAAATAAAAGTGACTTCTCATCTGGGACTTCTGATTTATCATTTATAAAATACAATTTGTTTTTGGCTAAGAGTGAAATCAGTATTCCCCTCTTCCAATTTCCAAAACTAGATCCATCAAAACTTACATTCAATAGATTCATTCCAGGTGAATCCGAAGCATTCAAGTAATAGAGATGATTAGGACGAACAACATCAGATCCACTAGAAATCTGATTGGGAGAAGAGTTATCACCCATTTTTGATTCAAGAAGAAGAGAAGAAAAATGGAGAACAGATTTGTATCTAAACCTGCTCTGATACCATGAAAGATTTGAGAGAAATCAAAACAAGAAACAATTTGGAAATTTTCTGTTGTATATTTCTCTACCTGTATGTATACAATTCTATGTCTATTTATACTATTTGTCTAAGGACTACAAATGTAAATACTAGACATTACAAGGAAAGTACATAAATAAAACAAATCACAAAAAGATCCTAACAAACTTTGTACAGCTCATTATTACCTAAGGGTATCCTATACAAGTGCCATTTATAGTATAAGCTAGTGTATATCTTAACTATGTTGTGTATCCTTTATGTTGGGCTTGAAGATAAGATGTCTTCAGCTGAAAATGGACCGGTCCAATACACAGAATTGGTCCAACTGAGTTAATGACCCAAAAATATGTAATTAGCAAAAAGAAAGTTGTTATACCCTATTTTAACCAGAGTCAATATAGTTTACAACATTCTGGTAATTCAGGGGTTAATTAAAGTTAAGGAGTCGCCATCTAATTATTTATGGTGAATTAGGTCACCTAAAGTTCATTAAAGTTATTTTCTAAAGTTAACTCCATTTCAAGGTCTACTAACTTAAGATTCTAGGTAAGGGTTCAATTAATTTAAAGGGAAGGTATTAAGCATCCTTTAAGATCCATTAATAATGTTTAACCAACCAGACTTAATTATTAAAAAGGCTAATGTTAAGAAAAAACTAGAAGTACGTTCAAAGGCATGCATTAAAAGAAAGTGATAAATTAAATTAGTTTTGAAAACAGAATATGAGCTTGAATTACTTAGATTGGTTGAAGTAATAAACACTTTAACAAAATGACTTCTAATCAAGAATTGAAAAGGGGTGAAAAGCTTCAGATTTAAGTGAAGCTAAAAGATCCAAGTGCAATATTGTGTAAAACAGCTAATGTAAAAAAATGAGTTAGAGCCAAAAATGTTGTTTCATGTTAAAAGGGTATGCCGCCATTTTTATTATTCCTTAAAAGAAACATTATCTTGAATTTGAGACCAAAATTTACTCAAAACAATACATATTACACATGTTCATTATCCTAAAACGATTGAGTTACTGGTTCTGAAAATAGGTGTTAACAGACTCTAAATGAAGAATTATGGACTAATCATTATATAACATCTCCACCTCTTCTAACAGTAAGCACATAATTGAAAATAAAAAGTCATTCACCAACACAAGCAAGCAAAGCAAGCAGAGAGAAATGGGACGATTAAGTAGCACACTCGGCTTTAATGGGAGGACAAAATCCCCTCTGTAAATTGATATTTGAGAGGCAAGAAAGATCCGTGCAGATATGTGGACTCCATAAGCAGCGTCATTGAGTCTCAGAGTGAAACTCTTCGGCTCCGGTATGTCATGCAAAACAAGAAGAGAAATGAAAAGGATTAGAAAGAAAACCCGATTAAAAACAATTATGGAGGATAAAGAAGAAAGTTAAAGAACTTATGCTAAAAAAAAACTAATACTTTTACAGATCATGTTAATCAAAACAACAAAGACACTAGCTAACCAATTACTAACTAAAAGAGATTTTTTTTATTTAATTTGATTTGCTAACATAACAAATATAACGATTAAATGCCAAGGGGAACCATGGGTAGGGGGCAGGATGTATCCACCAGTTTATGACGAAGAGAACATTACTCTCTAAAACCACCAACACTATGAAAATTATATCACTCATCATTTGATGAAAAGCTTCTCAAAGCATCTGCGCTATTGAAAGAACGGAAAAGTAGGCAACTATACCATGATATTCAGAATTTCCAAATCTCATGCCAGAGCTCAAACTTCACTAGTCTAGATAAATATGACGCACAGAGCAAGACTAACCCATATTAACACTTAACACTAATCCTTACAAATACCCAAATTTCCCGTAAGGTCGTCTTCAAATGCCAGCGATATCAACGAGAACACCTTAATTCTTAATTATCTAACTGTCCTAAATTTCAATTTCTATTAAACCAGAATTGGACAGTACCACCACAAATTATTTTAGCCGGATTCCTTAGCACAAGTAGTCTATGTATGCATATTGAAACCAATTTAGATATCACAATCACTGAGCAACAATACAGTAATGCAAGATTATCAGAAGTAGGCATTTGAGACATGATTTTGTATTCCTTAAGTCTACTTAGTTAGCCAAAGTATTAAGCCTGTTTTCCTAACCAATAAACAGTCGTCTCAATAACATGTTCCTCGTATGTTGCTCGATAGCACAAGATGAATACTAAACACTCAAACATATATTAACAGCACAACCACATCATTTCATGTTAAAGTTAACTCATAATCCCACATATTATTCATTACATAGAACAACTGAAACAAAACTAACTCAAACAAGCTATCTAACACTTGGTTTAAATCATGCTTGTATTGATTAACTTGATGTTAAACACATGAACTTACACTCGTAACATATATAATCACATATGAACTGAAATGAGATAAAGAAGACAGATATAAACACTTGCATACACAGTATGCTACTATTAGGTGAACTAAAGCTGACTGGTCACCTTATAAACATCCTAACAGAAGGCGTATCACAATTGGACTAGGTTTGAACTAACTAATCACACTTAATTTACAAATACACATATTTAAGGCAAGTTCTTCATAATTTAGCAGGTCTAGTAATGTATATGCTCTTTATGGTTCAAACTAAATCTATCAACATATGCATACTATAAAGACCGAAGCTCACATAGGACTAGACTAATCCAACCTAAAGACACATATTATCACAATTAAACCATTTTAAACATGACTGGATACCCAAATGGGCAAATATTGATGTAGTTCAGCTTAATTTAACTGTAGAAAAGTACTTGACTTACACAATCATTTCATAACCAAACGGATATCCATTACATAATGATTGTTTAAACTGATTCAATTTGCCAATTTTAAGCTTAACTAACACATGCGCAGTACAAATGTCACAAGTTAAGGTAAACTAATTCATATACTAATCCAGTAAATTAAACTATTCAGTTCATATGTTGACATGGGTTCATAGCTTAAAGGGGCTTTTAATTATAAGTGACTTTTAAGTTTTAAAATTGAGGGGAGGTGATTCAAGTTTTAATTATTGAGTAGAGGTGACTAAATTTGATTAGTGATTAAGGGGCTTTGAGCTTGCCCAATAGTTTTATTTTTGACACTTTGGCCCTCTATTTTATTTTTAATACTTTGCCCTTAAGTTTTATTTTTAACATTTTGACCCTAAACTTTACTTTTAATACTTTGCCCCAAAGTTTTATTTTTAACACTTTGACCCAACCACTATAAACCCTAAAATCCAAAAATCGGGAAAAAAAAAATCCTCTTCAGCGTCGTTTCCTCCATTTTTGTTCTTCCCATCTGTTCTTCGTGCTACTTTCTTCTTCTTTTTTTTCTTCTTGGTTCACCCCTGCTTTCTTCTTCTTCTTCTTCTTGGTTCGCCCCTGCTTTCTTCTTCTTCTTCTTCTTCATCCGCCATTGCTCAAGAAAAAATCATCCGATTTTACAATTTTTTGATTGAATGTCATTAGTGTAGCACTGGCATTACTTCATAAGTGTTTTCGGATCCATTGGTAAGTTAAACAATACTGTTTCTTTCAATTGTTCATCTGGGTATATTTGCCTTATTTGCTGATTTTCCCAGATTCGTAGTTACAGCAGTATAGTTGTTGCAACAAGTTCTAAAGCTGCTGTGTAAGAGCTTCTGAACTTTTTTGCATCAGCTGTTGTGGTCCTACTGTTTCTGCAAGAGTTGTTGATAAATTATGAAGTTGTTGCAACAGATTAGTAAATCTGTTGCAACAATACAAAAAATGTGAATAAATAATTTACAACAGCTGTTGTACTTTATGCAATTTCTGTGAAATCTGTTGGAGAGCTCCTACTCTTTCCAACAACTGAGTTACTTGTTGCAACAAGTATGATACTTGCTGCATCAATTGCAACAGCTGTTGGACATATTTTACAGTTGTTGGATGAAACAGAGACTGAAGCTGTCTCCAACAAATAAGTGAGCTGTTGCAACTAGTAACCTACTTGTTGCAACAAGTATGCTAGTTATTCTAACAATTCATACAATTGTTCCATTTTGTTATGAAATAGAGACAGAGACTGAAGCTGTCTCCAACAAATAAGTGAGTTGTTGCAACTAGTAACCTACTTGTTGCAACAAGTCAGTTATTTTTTCCAACAAGTCACTTAGTTATTGCATTTTGTTATCAAACAAACAAATTGAAGCTGTCTCCAACAAGTTACCAAGTAGTTGGAACAAGTTACATACTTGTTGCGACAAGTACGTTAGTTGTTCCAACAAGTCATATAGTTGTTCCTTTTGATATGAGACAGAGAAAAAACTGAAGCTATCTCCAACAAATAAGCGAGCTGTTGCAACTAGTAACCTACTTGTTGCAATAAGTCAGTTACTTGTTCCAAAAATTCATTTAAAGTTGTGATTAAGTTAACTAATTTGGGTCCAAAATTACAGGAAAAAACCACTCAACTATGAACTTAATCATAAATTTATGTGGCCTTTGGGCTTGGGGTGGTCAAAGCTGTCACCTAGAGTAATTTCAACACTTGACATTCAAGCATTGTAATTACTAGTTGTGACAACTTTGAACATCCAAGCTCAAAGGCCGCTCAAAGTTGTGATTAAGTTAACTAATTTGGGTCCAAAATTACAGGAAAAAACTACTCAACTATGAACTTAATCATAAATTTAAGTGGCCTTTGGGCTTGGGGTGGTCAAAACTGTCACCTAGAGTAATTTCAACACTTGACATTCAAGCATTGTAATTACTAGTTGTGACAACTTTGAACATCCAAGCTCAAAGGCCGCTCAAAGTTGTGATTAAGTTAACTAATTTGGGTCCAAAATTACAGGAAAAAAACTACTCAACTATGAACTTAATCATAAATTTAAGTGGCCTTTGGGCTTGGGGTGGTCAAAGCTGTCACCTAGAGTAATTTCAACACTTGACATTCAAGCATTGTAATTACTAGTTGTGACAACTTTGAACATCCAAGCTCAAAGGTTGCTCAAATTTGTGATTAATTTAACTAATTTGGGTCCAAAATTACAGGAAAAAACTACTCAACTATGAACTTAATCATAAATATAAGTGGCCTTTGGGCTTGGGGTGGTCATGACTGATTTTCTTAAAACAAAATATCTTCAGGCACCATTAATGGGGGACTCAATAATAATAGGTGTTGATTGCCATGGTGAATGGATCGAGGTGAACAATCGATATATTTGGCGATGGAAGGGTAATCACATGTTAGAGACGATAGCGATGACTGTCCCAAGAGATGTTGAGTTTGATGATTTTGTGAACTTAATCATTAACTATTGTGAATTAACTTGTGAACCGAAAGACCTTGTCATCACTTACATGCATAGCTCTTTTGAAAACCAGAGGGTCTTTCCTTTTAAGATAACCGATCAGAGTCGTTTGCGTACTTATTTGAAAGATGTAGCTAGGCCCATTTTAAGGGTATACGTGGTTGGAAGCCCGGTCGAGAACCACAATTTAGCTCAAGACCAACAAGATGTATTAAATGATAAATTGGAAGGGGTGGATATGGATATTCCAGATAATAGAAGTGCGAAGCCCCATGGAAGTGGGGGTGAGCCGATCCCTATACCCGAACTTTCGAGTAATACACCGTGTGCTGCATAATCATCACATTCCAGCCATGTTCAAGATGACGAAACAGGTTTTTATAAAGGAATGTCATGCAATTCGCGAAGTGTGTATTGCTTTAGGTGTGAACATCTGAAGTGCAAGTGGTGGCCAAGGGATGTGAAGATTTTAAGTTCTAACAAACACGGAAGAAGGTGGACAAAGAGGGCTATGCGGAAAAACAAATGCTCCTTATGCAAAACAGTTGGCCACAAAAAAACAACATGTCCAAGCCGAAATGCTCCATAGTTGTAGATTGCATTGTGTTGTAATAATAGTTACCTGTTGGATCTTTATGACATTTTAATGTTATTATTTCTTAACATGGTAAGTTATATTCTTGGTGATTATGAACTTGGTTTATATGATATGTTGTTCGTGTTCAAATCACTAATGTAAATATTCTTGTTAATAAATTGTTGTACAGTTTCGAATAAGTAATGAATTTGTTGCAACAACTCTGTAACTTGTTGGGTTTTATCAAACAAGTAACAGGACTTGTTGCAGCAACTAGTAAGTCATTGAACATATTACAAAAAATCGGAGTTTTTAAGCAGATGCAACTAAGTTATATGTTGGGTTTTTTCTAACAAGTGGACTGACTCAAGTTTTAATTAGGGATAAGGCATCATTACCCCCCTCACCTATTAGCGTTTTTGCAACGACACACCTTATCTAATTTTTGGTCCTATCACCCCCCTAAACTATTTAGAACCGTAATATTTTACCCCATTCAGGTTGACGTGGCAAGGAGAGTGTGTTTCACTCTCTTGAGAGAGTGAGAAACATAAAAAGGGGGAAAACTTAATTTTTTTCTTAAAAATCTGTATTTTCTTAAAATAAGAATATAAATCTAGTTTTCCACATTTTAAAAAAATAATTAATTTTTTCAAAATTTTATAAAAAATAAGTTTTTTTTTTCAAATTTTGACAAGAAAAATAATTTTTTCGGATTTCATTTGAAAAATAAAAGTGTCCTAAGAAAATGAAATCATGAAAATCAAGATCTTTTAAGACATTTTAAAAAAAATAATCAAGCTTTCCATATTTTTAACAAATCCATTTTTCCATATTTTAAAAAAAATTCATGTTTTCAGTTTTTTTTTTTTTTTAAAAACATATGGGTTTTAAAAAAAAATCATTTTTTTTTAAAAGGGTTTTAAATTTAATTTTTTTAAAGAAAATTCAGTTTTTAATTCGCGTTTTCAGTTTTTTTTTTTTAAAACGGGTTTTAAAAATAAATTTTTTAAAAGAAAAATCAATTTTTTATTTTTTATTCTTATAAATTGACACGTAAGCTGAAATTTTTATTTAGTGATAAACAATGGAAATCAAACAAGTGGAGTGACTTGGTACAGAAAATGAGTAACTTGTTGCGTCTTATCCAGCAAGAGTAAGGACTTGTTCAACAACTTACTCAGTTTGCTGCAACAGATACTACACTTGCTCCAACAGATACTACATCTGTTGCAACAGATACTACTTGATTCACCCACATTTAGTGATCAATAGAGGGAATCAACCACATTTAGTGATAAACAATGCATATCAGCCACATTTACTGATAAACAATGAAAATCAAACAAGTGGAGTGACTTGTTACAGAAAATGGGTAACTTGTTGCGTCTTATCCAGCAAGAGTAAGGACTTGTTCAGTAACTTACTCAGTTTGCTGCAACAGATAATAAACTTGCTCGAATAGATACTACATATGTTGCAACAGATAATAAACTTGCTCGAACAAATACTACATCTGTTGCAATAGATGCTACTTGATTCACCCACATTTAGTGATCGATAAAGGGAATCAGCCACATTTACTGATAAACAGTGGAAAATCAATCATATTTATTGATCAATATATATACTTAAGCAATTTCATGGTATTTTGGGTCAGGATAGATGATCAACTAAGTCCAATACGCACTAAATGGAGTGATCATTGAAGTGAATTGATGGGATTCACCCACATTTAGTGATAAACAATGGAAATCAATCATAGTTATTGATTAATATATATACTTAAGCAATTTCATGGTGTTTTGGGTCAGGATAGATGATCAACTAAGTCCAATACACACTAAATGGAGTGATCATTGAAGTGAATTGATGGGATTCACCCACATTTAGTGATAAACAATGGAAATCAATCATTGTTATTGATTAATATATATACTTAAGCAATTTCATGGTGTTTCGGGTCAGGATAGATGATCAACTAAGTCCAATACGCACTAAATGGAGTGATCATTGAAGTGAATTGATGGGATTCACCCACATTTAGTGATAAACAATGGAAATCAATCATTGTTATTGATTAATATATATACTTAAGCAATTTCATGGTGTTTCGGGTCAGGATAGATGATCAACTAAGTCCAATACGCACTAAATGGAGTGATCATTGTAGTGAATTGATGGGATTCACCCACATTTAGTGATAAACAATGGAAATCAATCATTGTTATTGATTAATATATATACTTAAGCAATTTCATGGTGTTTCGGGTCAGGATAAATGATCAACTAAGTCCAATACGCACTAAATGGAGTGATCATTGTAGTGAATTGATGGGATTCACCCACATTTAGTGATAAACAATGGAAATCAATCATAGTTATTGATCAATATATATACTTAAGAAATTTTTAGTAATTTGTTGCAACTTCTTTCCACAACTGTATGATCCGTTGCAACAGATTAGTAACTTGTTTCAGCAGATTACTTACTTGTTGGAACGGATTAGTAACTTGTTGGAACAGATTATTAATTTGTTGCAACGTCTTTCCACAACTGTATGATCTGTTGCAACAGATTAGTAACTTGTTTCAGCAGGTTACCTACTTGTTGGAATGGATTAATAACTCGTTGGAACAAATTATTAATTTGTTGCAACGTATTTTCACAACTGTATGATCTGTTGCAACAGATTAGTAACTTGTTTCAGCAGATTATTTACTTGTTGGAACAAATTAGTAACTTGTTAAAACAGATTAGTAATTTGTTGCAACTTCTTTCACAAATGTATTATCTAATGCAACAGATTAGTAATTTTTTTAAAGAGATTAGTTACTTGTTTGGAACGGATTAGTAACTTCTTCAACAATTATGACATGCTCCATTCATTTAGGCAACTTTTCTAAATAGATTAGTAGATTAGTAACTTTTTGCAACTTTGTTAACAACTGTACTATCTGTTGCATTTGTTGCAACAGCATTCCTAAATAATAACAAGGATAAAAAAAAAATGTTCAAGTAGTAATTTGTTAAACAGCTAGCTCAGGGCTCCAAAACTTTATCTATCACACCCACTGCCCACCGCCACTGCATCCTCGCCACTGAGTTGTCGCACAATAGAGTCTCAGGCTTCATCATGTTAGTGCCAGTAAGCAAATGCTCAATAAAAGCAAGTGAATACGATCTGCATGCCATTGCAGTTTCATTGCGGGGGAGATTCTCCTTCAGCACAAATTTCCAACCTTCGTTGAGCAGCTTTTCAGGCAAGTGTTCAAACATGCCACTCTGCTTTGGTAGTTTCGGCCATAATTCAATGACTGGCTGGATGTGGATGAAGAACTCATCCTCCTGGATTTTTGGGACGTTGCAGTCATAAACATTTATCACCCCCTCCTCAATTATGAATTCGAGGGTGACAAACTATCTGACATTTATGTTCATGGTAGTAAGCACCCTTTTGGCACCAACCCACTCGCGGCCACCTTTGGCTGGTGCACTACCTTTACAGTAAGCGATAGCATCATCATCACATATAAAATCATCAAGCATTTGATTGAATGGAATAGCTTCCGGTTGTATGCTCTCATCCGACAACTTTGTGTATCGCTTGAGCATGATATTGTAGAAGTTGAGATCCAAGATTATATCTGTGGAAGTATAGTGCTCAGTGAAAGTGCTTTGCCTCACACCCATTAAGAGCATAATTTCATCAACATACTGCATTAAAAGTATAAGGAATGTCAGTCACCTAAACAACTAAGTGAGTTGTTGCAACAAGTGTGCACTTGTTGCAACAAGTATTGGTTTTGTTGCAACAACTCTCTTAGTTGTTGGAGATTGCTTACAGCAGTTGGGTCTATTTCCCCAACTGCTGTAAGCAAACTCTAACAACTAAGTGAGTTGTTGCAACAAGTTTGCACTTGTTGCAACAAGTGTTGGTCTTGTTGCAACAACTCTCCTAGTTGTTGGAGTTTGCTTACAGCAGTTGGGTCTATTTCCCCGACTGCTGTAAGCAAACTCCAACAACTAGGAGAGTTGTTGCAACAAGACCAACACTTGTTGCAACAAGTGCACACTTGTTGCAACAACTCTCCTAGTTGTTGGAGTTTTCTTACAGCAGTCGGGGAAATAGACCCAACTGCTGTAAACAAACTCCAACAACTAGGAGAGTTGTTGCAACAAGACCAATACTTGTTGCAACAAGTGTTACACTCGTTGCAGCAAATATATAACTTGTTGCAATTAATACAACCAAAATAAGACTTGTTTCAACAAAAATAATTGTTGTTTTCAAACTTACACTAGCCAGCCACCAAGCTTCCATGCTTGTCATTATCCTGAAGTCATCGGCCTTAAATTCATGCAATGAATACATCATACCCTTGCTCTTCTTGGCATTGACGAATTTTTCAAGCTTTTTCATTTTTTGAGCATCTGCATGCTTATACACATTTACCTTTTTAAGATCAACAACAACAGTTGCCTTGTGGGGTGTAGAAGATTTCCTTGACCTAACATCGGCAAGTGCCTTGGAAATTGCTTTTCCCTTCTTGCGAATGCGAATAGGAGTATAGGGTGAGGTTAGCTTCTTGGATGGATTGACACCCCTCTTGGATAACAAACTCTGTAAAGCAGAATTTGTGTCTTTTTGTACATTCACCAACTCCTCAACATTATTTATCAAATCATCCATTCGCTGCTTGCAATAGGTGCATTCACAAGCACATTTCGATGTGTCGGCACCAACAAAGGAAAATCTACCACCAAATCCGCCACAACTAACATCTCCATCAATTGGAGTTTGTCCACCGTACTCACCACCAATTGGAGTTTGTCCACCAACAACACCACCAATTGGAGTTTGTCTACCATAATCAACATCATCATCTATTATTTTTTCACCGGCAATTTCTGCCGCAACGTCGTCAACAGCAGGTTGACCACCAGCAATAACACCACCACCATCAACATCTTCCACAACTGATTCCCTTTTGATGGCTGTCACTCCAGCCAATTCTAATTTCATCCCCTCAATCATTTTATCAGGAATAGATTGTAATGGCTCAAAGGAAGCAAGGAATGGCATCTCCAACTCCCGTACTGTCGGGACAAGCCACGGGTGCACAAACTACAACAAAAAAGTAGATATATTAAAATGGTCCTAAATCATGAAATGCAACAGATAACTAGGTTGTTGCAACAGGTGTCATACTTGTTGGACATTGTCCAACAGATTAGTAACTTGTTGCAACAGGTGTCATACTTGTTGGCCATTGTCCAACATATTAGTAACTTGTTGCAACAGGTGTCATACTTGTTGGACATTGTCCAACAGATTAGTAACTTGTTGCAACAGGTGTCATACTTGTTGGACATTATCCAACAGATGACCAAGTTTATTCTATATATATGTCTTAAGGCTTACCTCTTCCAAAGGAGGGTTAAGAAGATCAACACTCAATCTTGTGTTGCTCTTTGCAGTCAGTCATCTAAGCATTCTTGGAAAAGACACTTCTGAAGGGTTGTCCTTCACTTGTTGTCGGAGGTGAGGAATGACTTCAAATGCCCAAGCCTAGAAAATAAGATACCATCAAAATCAGAATGATGATATAAATATAAAAAGTACAAGAAATTGACATTGCAAATGCTTTACCATGAAAGCCCAAGGGAAGCCATATAAATTGACTGTCTTCACTGTTGGCTTAAGCTCTTTTGATAAATAGTCAACAGTCAACTTGAAGCTTTCCCGGCCCCATCCATGGTTGTTGAATGCCTCATAGTCCTCCGCAAGTTTAAGCAAACCAAGTGGTATGTTCAGACTTGTATCTTTTGCCATAAGAACACAATTCACAAACCAAACTAAACACAAGGACTGCTTATGCTTTTTTGACATGGTTTTGGACTGCAAATCTACAAGCAGCTTATCTCCTTTGTAGCTTTTTCCAACTAACTCCACCAAACCAGTTTCATTCTTATCTTTTCCACCCTTTCCTACTTTCTTGGCTTCTTTGGCTGTCTTGGTAGTCCGGGCTGGCTTATTCAATACAACAGTAGGAAGCTCACAAGGATGACATCTAAGGCCAGTAACTATGGCAAACTCTTTAAGGCCAAAGCACACCGGCATGCCACAGTAATTAATCCAAAGCTCATCCTTTGCATCCGAAAGAATTCTACGCTTCATAAGCCCATATACCATTTTCATTTGAAACCGTGCACTGGTCTCTTCAGGCAGATCCAAATACACCCCAAAACAACTTTTCCTAAAGAAATCCTCCAACCCCTGCTTTTTAAGAATTAGCCTAAACATATCAAAGTTCTTGCCCATGCCTGATTTGACCGTAAGATCAACGGTCAAATCATTATTTTCATTCAATGACATCCTCACGGCATACTTGTCAGTACTGAAAACCTTGATGACCTCAGCAATGGAAGGTCTGTTATGATCTATGTCCAATCTACTAGAAGATTCTGCAATTAAATTGGCATTCACACTATTTCTCTTCTTTGTTCTTAATTCAGCTATGAACGTCGACAATTGAACTGTATTTTCAGAAGCACTGCCCTTTTCATCATCTTCATCCAATCCATTTACTCCATCAGTAGTTTCTTCAGCTTCTAACTCTTCTTCACTTTGTTCATTTGTATCTACTCCTTCTTGGCTCTGTACTTCCTCTCTTTCTGAGGATTGATTGTCAGTTTGGCTGTCTCTGTCCTCTATATTTGGTGATTCAATAATAGATTTTGCTAAATCAGCAAGATTCTCTAATGATGATTGCACTCTAGCTTTTTTATTATCTCTATGACCCTCAGTTGATTTCTCAACTTTTCGTTTGGCTGGAGACATTTTATCTACACACAGGAGAAAAAAAAAAGCTTCAACTGATTAGTGCATCATTCAAAGTAAACAGATAATAACAAGTGCAACATTTGATCAAACAAAATACAACAAGTAACAAAATTCCCCAACAACTGAAGAATTTGTTGCAATAAATGATGTAACTGTTGCAACAAGTGAATAGGTTGTTGCAACAGATTCTTCAGTTGTTGAATAAGTGATTAAGGTGTTGTATATCTTCTATAAACACAACCAAATAACTAAAGCAATGTCCAACAGATTTATAGTTGTTGCAACATATTGTATAGTTGTTGCAACAAGTGTATCACTTGTTGCAACAACTATAAATCTGTTGGACATCTTCTACAAACAGAACCAAAGGACTGAAGCTAAGTCCAACAGATTTGTAGTTGTTGCAACAAGTGATACACTTGTTGCAACAACTATACAATATGTTGCAACAACTATAAATCTGTTGGACATCTTCTACAAACAGAACCAAAGGACTGAAGCTAAGTCCAACAGATTTGTAGTTGTTGCAACAAGTGTATCACTTGTTGCAACAACTATACAATATGTTGCAACAACTATAAATCTGTTGGACATCTTCTACAAACAGAACCAAAGGACTGAAGCTAAGTCCAACAGATTTGTAGTTGTTGCAACATATGGTATACTTGTTGCAACAAGTGTATAACTTGTTGCAACAACTATAAATCTGTTATGTCCCGTATTTTATACGTTCGGATATCCCAAAGTGGTCGTGACGAAGTAAAGGGAATGACCATTTTCAAAAAAAATTATTATAATGTATAAGTTGTTGTGAATATTATTTACGAACATTGGTAGTATGGAAATATTGAGAAAGGTTAAGGGTAAAAGGGAAATTCGCAAAGTGGTCAATGGAAATAATGTGGAAGGCTAGGGGTAAAATGGGAATTCCGCCAAGTTCATGAAAATTCAAGAGAGGGACACATGGTCACATGGTGTGTGGTGTATGCCATATTTAATTAATTAATAAGGGTAATTTTGTATGTGCATGTTTGAGGCTTGCAAGAGAAGACAATTGGCCTTCTTGAATTAATTTCAAGAAAAATCAAGAAAAAGGTGGAAAACTCTAGAGAGGGAAGGAAAGGGACATGAGGCCATAATTGAGGGACTAAAGCATAAATATGGAAAAAATGGGGGAAAGTATACATATATATGAGACTAAGTCATAAAAGGAAGGTTAATTCATTAGTTGCCTAGTCTAGAAAACTCAAGAAAGATGAAAAAAAAAAGGGGCAGTCGGCTAAAGAGAGGGGCTGGCCGAAACTTGCCCCTCAATTTTGATCATGGAAAATTCTTTCCTCCTAGTTTTCCTACTAAGTGGGAAGTCCTTTACAACATGGAGTGTTCATGGGAGCAAAAAGAACTCATATTCATACAAGTTCTAGCCAAGTGAAGAACCAAGGAAGAAGGTAAGAGTTCATCCTCTTTTATATGTTGTGAATGTTTGTGTGTGTTGTAGCATATGAAAATAAGTGAAATTCGTGAAGAAAACGGATGAAGGGGTGTGGCCGTGAGATATATATATGGTGTGTATGGCCGTGTATATTGTGTATTATGTTGGAATGATGAATAAATTTTATCTAATGTTATGGTTGTTGTAGTATGTAGGGATGAATGAAAGTCATGAAAATATGATGTTATGTGTGTTTGGCCGTGCATGTGTGTGTTTAGTAATGTGTATGCAAAGTGGGGTTGGAGTGATGAATCAATGGTATTCAACATGTTTGTGTTGGTGTTATGTGTAGCGATGGATGAAATTATATGAAAAATGTGTAAGAAGTCATTGTGGTCGAGAATGGTGTTGATTGGTGTAATTTGATATTCTAGTTGTCGCCGTTATGAATTATGTGATATTGAATGAAGGGTGTTGTCAAAGTAAATGAATACTAATGATAAGTAAATATATGGTTGAGGTTGAAGTTGAAGGTCTCGGAGGAAATAGTATGTTGATTAAGTTGTTGGAATATTGTGTGAAATGAATTGAATTGAATGTTGGAATGTATGTTGAATGGAATGTTAATGTTGTTGATAAGAATTGTTGGTATTGTTGATAGTTTGGCCGGGTTGAATTCCCGGGATTGTTATTGATTAAGAATTGGCCAAGTTGAACTTGGTGGGATGGCACATTTACAGGGGAAATGCTGTCGAAATTTCGGCAGACAAAGTGTTACCTTAAAGAATCAACTTCTAAATGCCCTAATTAAGTTTTGGTAAACATGAACAATTTGTAGATTTTGGCGGATTTGGAACGTGAATTTGGAGTCGCATAAGAAGCAGAAAAGGTATGTAAGGCTTTACCCTTCTTTCTTTGGCATGTCTTAGATGTAATAGGATTGGATACGGGCCTCGGGGACGATCCTATCCCTAGAAATCCAAAACTGAGTTTGGCCCTTTTTCATTCAGTAAGATTGAACTCAAAATGTTATCAAATGTTGAGAAACTACCTAAACAGCTAGAAATTGCACCAACGTGATCCGACTACCCTAAAACCCTCACAAGTGACGTCATGAAATGTAATGTACGTAAATTTGGTACGCCGCCTCATTTGACCCGAGGTGGGCCCATTGTCCCCGACTTTTCCTTATTGTTCCGTTTGATCTACTTTGAAGCAGAACCCAAAGAAAACTTTTGATCCTTATTCCGTTCATCGAATGACAAGTACCGTAACTATGCTAACGAGGATACTCCTATGATGACAATGATAATGATGATGTTAAGAAAGAGAATGTGCCTATGGTAAGTACGATAAGAATGATTCCATGACAAAGAGCCTTGAGCTAAGAATTTAAAGTGAATGCGAGAATGTTATACTAGTTCTTGAACCTCAACTCTATTCCTTAGCTATGACACTAGTTTCTAAAAGACTTCAAAACATATGAATTGCGGTTATAATGTCCATGATTTCACTCTATGCTCCCTCTTAAGGCTGTTTTCCGTTGGCAGTCTCGCCTTAAAATACTCGTTCCTTCAAGGTGAGACAAAGTGACCATGATTATTCCATAATGTAATCGGAGGTCACCGATCTTACGTCACTCCGATGGACACATGACTTTCTTTGGGCTCTCATGCATACCAATTGTATGACATATGTATATGAATGTGAATATGTATATGTATATGTATATGGGGAAAGGGGAAGGGCCACTGTTATATCACCACCTGATTCAGCTGGATTTCGTCCCGGACGCGGGATGCCCGGACGCGGGATGCCCGGACGCGGGATATGGGAGAGACGGATACGGCGTCTGTATACAGGGGCGGACCTATGTACATTTTTTGGGTGCTCCGGCACCCATTAAATTTAGTTACGGAGTGTATAACTGTATAGAAAATATAAAGGAAACAGATATAAATAGTTAATAGAGCACCTCCGAACTCAAAATTCCTGAATTCAGCACCCCCGAACTCAAAATCCTGGGTCCGCCTCTGTCTGTATATGTGATATGTATATAAAATGTTGGGACACTGTTGGGAAGGGGGGTGGGAGAGCCGATGTATTCGGCGTCTGTAAATGTGAGTAAAGGATACCGTTTTCTGAAATGTTCTGTTTTCTGTACATGTAAATAAGAAGTACTGTTTTTCTGAAAAGGGACTAAGCATGCATGGCATCTGCCTGAAAGGCATTCATATGTACAGGTTACTCCTGTCCCAAGATAAGCTCCACATGTCTACTCTGTTATCATTCATACTGTATATTCCTTTATTATGTCACTATTCATGCCTTACATACTCAGTACATTACTCGTACTGACCCCTCTTCTTCGGGGGCTGCGTTCATGCCGCGCAGGTACTCCCAGATGATTAGAAGACCTTACTGAAGACGTCCCAGCGGAGATGGCGAACTCCATTTGTCCCGGAGAATTGCCAGGTCCAAGTATATGCTATGATGTTTTGTTCTATGTTAGAGACTTTGCAGACAGAGTCATGGGTATTGGGTTGTCAGTCTGTAAGCGGCTCCAGCAGCCGATATGCTATTATGTTTCATGTCACGAGTCTTACATGATGTCAGAGTTTACTTATGAAAAGAAAAAAAAAATATTGGAGAGCTTACTATGTATTTCTTTCTTAATTGATTCAAGAGTTTCTATATGTAACAAGAGTCAGCGGGTTCGCTCGGCTCCAGATATGGAGTCAGGTGCCCATCACACCTTAGTAAAGTCGGGGTGTGACAAAATCTGTTGGACATCTTCTACAAACAGAACCAAAGGACTGAAGCTAAGTCCAACAGATTTGTAGTTGTTGCAACATATGGTATACTTGTTGCAACAAGTGTATAACTTGTTGTAACAACTATAAATCTGTTGGACATCTTCTACAAACAGAACCAAAGGACTGAGGCTAAGTCCAACAGATTTGTAGTTGTTGCAACATATGGTATACTTGTTGCAACAAGTGTAGAAATTGTTGCAACAACTAAAAATTTGTTGGACATAGCTTCTATAAATAGAACCAGATAAATACTAGGACAAGAACAAAAAAACCATCTATTGGATATCCACTCCTAAACCCTGAACCATACCAGGACAACAGCATAAAAAACCATTTATTTCAGTACAAACACAACAACAACAACAACAACAACAACAACAACAACAATAAAAACAACAATAACAACAATAACAACAATAACAACAAGAAGATGGATTTTATCCAAGCTTTTCCTAAACACTTAACCAAACCAAAACAACAAGCATCTACTTCCAAGACAACAGCCAAATCGTCTACTACAGACACACAATCATACAAGTTAAACAAAATACACCAAATGTATGTGCATAATTGTTTATCCTTTTTTTTCCTAAACCATACCATAACAGGACAACAGCAACACCAACACCAACACCAACACCAACATCAACACCAACATCAACATCAACACCAACACCAACACCAACACTAACACCAACACCAACACCAACAACAGTATTTCACTACAAAATACACTAAATAGAGGTTTTAAAAGCAAGCAACCTCAGCAACTGTCTGCAACTGTCAAACAAGTGCTGAAGTTGCTGCAGCAACTTACTCATCTGTTCGAAAAAGTCAACAAGATTGCAAGCCATTTTTTCGAAATCTTAAGGAGAACAAGAACAAAAACATCACAAAAAATCATAATTTGAGAACAATGTACGCTATTTACAAACGCAAAAACCCCAAAAATTCAAACAAATACCCTAAATAAGGGTTTCTCGAACAAGGAACAACAAAATAAACAACAATGAAGACAAACCCATGTTCTTCTTCTTCTTTTTCTACAACCAAAATCATCAATTTCTACCAAATAACTTTTGGAACAAGTGAAACAAAAACTTTACCTGGATAAAAGAAGAAGCAGCAGGGGCACCTATAGACGAGGGTGAAGAAGAAGATGACAAGAAAAGAGGAGAGATGAGAGGGAAGTGAAGGAGATTAACTGTTCCTTGGGAGTTTTGATTTTGAAATATGGAAGAAGTGCGAGGGAGTTATGGAGATGAACGGTTTTGGAAGTTTTGAATATTGGGTGGGTATTTTAGTATAATGGGTGGGTGTTTTGGGTTTTTTTGTAGTTTGTAAAAGATTAAGAAGTTTTAAAAATTACATTTTAAACCCCAATCTTCTTAATCCCAAATTTAATTGGGTTTTGATGTGGGGTGGGCCCTACACGTCACCTTTAGTAATTTCAAGACTTTTTAGTCACCTAGAGTTAATTCTTCCTAGCTTAAAGTGAACTAACTCACATATTAAAGCTAAACCAACCAAAAAAAAAAAACATATATTGAACATGTATGAAATCAAATGGATTTAAACAAGAACAAACTTAAGCATACTCTTCCAAAATCCCAACGTATATTACGCGAACATATCAAAACCTAAAGACGTGATTTTTCTACGACATAATATAATGTCGACAGAAAAGAAGGAAGAACAAGGTCGGGTATTACCTCTTGTGGGTGCAGTGAACTGGGGTCGTCGGCGTCGAATCTACTCTCTCGTTATGATTAGATTCAAACCTTGAAACCCAAATGAGTTCTAAATCTCTATCACGACTAAAGTATAAACCGAGACTGAAGGGGTAATTTTAAAAGATAAAGGTTCTAAAAAATGTGCAGATATGTATGGTGTGATGGTGCTCCCATCTGTTTTAAAAAAAAAAAAAACTCCTTTTGCTGAAGGTATTAGGTAGATTTATAGGAGACCAAGGCTAGAATTTTGGACATTTGAATTTCAAATTCGAAAACGTCAAAAGGGTGTCACGAGTTTAAACAAAATTGGCAAAGTTTTACTTTTGAGGTCAAAGTTCAGAGGAGAAAAAGAAGAATCTTGCACTAGAGAAGAAATAAATAGCCATTTGAGGGTGAGTAGAGGGATGTCACGAGTTGATATTCCATCTCTGCTCCTCAGTTCTCTTTGTACAGAAAATCAGATTTCAAAATGATATTTTGGATGGTCTTCACAACCTTCACGTGGCTGAGACGAGTAAAGCAAGGTAGATGACAAACCATAGCATGAAAATAGAGGGGCAATTTCTGTCCATGGTTGATGGAGGTAAAACCTTTTCTTGAAATGGAAAGGGGAAGGAGAAACAAGAGGCGTAGCTGCTCATTTTTTGTTTTGGATTAGGGTTGGAAACATTAGGTTTAACCGAAAAAAGAAATGGGCTGCTCATTTGGTGGGCTGTTTCAGTTGGGCTTGACTGTTTGGGCCATTTATTTGGCTGAACTTTCATGGCCCTTTCTTCCTTCAACTTAATTCCTGGGCTTCTTAGTAATTAACCTCTACAACTTCTAAGTGATTAACTTGTATAATATGTATTATGTGATGACAATTAGTGATTTATATGTAGAAAATAAAGGACTTACTAAAGTATTGACTTATAATTAATTTAACGAGTACAAATCCTAAAATGAAATGATGACAAACCATTAAAATTTGTGATAAAGTAATGCTAGTAATGTTGATAGTAAAATAGTGAAGATGTAAGTAATAAGAGGGATAACGATATTAATAGAAGTAGCAATAAAAATGGGATAACTATGTAGCATAACTAATATTACTACATATTTATATTTAGTAGCTATAGTTTAAAATAATTACATTCCATAGCTAATAATTATATGTTAAATACAACTTATAGCTATATATATATATATAAAAAGTAAAATACCCCATCATCAATGAAATATGCTTCTCTCTTCGCTGCTCTCTTCCCTCTTTTCTCTCTCGCCCATCTCTCCTTTCCTTCTCTCTTCGCTGCTCTCTTCCCTCTTTTCTCTCTCGCCCATCTCTCCTTTCCTTCTCTCTTCACTGTTCTCTTCCCTCTTTCCTCTCTTTCTCCCACAACTTTCTCTCCTTTTCCCTTCTTCCCCATTGGAGCAAACCAATTGAAGCTAAAATTACTTTTTCTTCAATCAAAGCTTGTAGGAAAGTGTTTTTTTTTTCTTCACTTTTTCTTCAATCAAAGATTCGACATGGTGGAATGAATTCATGGCCATCACCACCATCGTCAAATCAGATTTTTTAAGATCTGAGTGTATTTTCTCAGATCTAAGCATATTTTATTTTTTGTATCCTAGATCTGGATGTATTTTAAGGGTTGTTGTTGTTGTTGCGAAATTTCCGGCAGATCTGGCAGAAATCGTTGTCATACTGCCGGTGGCTTTTCCGGCCAAATTCCGGTACCGGATCTGAAAAATCACGTTTCTTTTTCAGTTTATTCATTAATTTTTTAGCATACAATTCATTGTATTCCTTAATTTTTTTCGTTGTATTTTGTTGTATATTTGCCGTGTATACAATGTTTTTCGCTTGTATTTGTTAATTTTTTGGTGTATCTATGTTGTATACAGTATTTTTCGCCTGTATCTGTTGTATACATATCGGAAAATATGATGCATTTGTGTAATTATTGGTGTATATGTATTCAGTTTTTTACTTGTTGTATTCATGAATAAAATAAGCCAATTTATGAATACAGATAAATATTTCATGAATACAGTGGGAAAAAAAATTATTTTAGTCATGAATACAGTGAAAACAAAAATTGAATACAGCGAAAAAAATGAATGCAGCAAACAAAAAAGTAGCTATGAGCTGTAAATAAGCAAAATGTTGCTATGCCAGATTTTTAACCCTTAAAATGTAGTCATTTATGAAATTTTCCCAATAAAAATAGCAGTGAAAATAAAGTATTTAGCTCGTTAATAAATTTAGAAGCCCAAAAAAATAAATTAGAATAAAAGAGGGACAAAATTGGGTGTCAACAAAAGCCTCGAAGTGTCCGAAGTGATCTGTACTTGTTCATTATCCTTCTTCAATGTCTTTGACTTATCTTCTTTCTTAACAACCATGGAAGATGGTATAATTTTATCACATTTCTTTTCTCAAATTGCCGCACTGTTTCAACACCTAAGCATCTCTTAGGAACATGATTGAATTCCGTTGAAAATCCATTACACCTTCCAACTCTGCTTTAAAAAAATCGAAATCTCTCTTTAATTAAAACAATCGACATTCTCTATCCTACAATTTTTTTTTTACCTTGACATTTTCAATCATTCATATGTTTAATACCTTTTTTATAAGATATGTGATATATTATATATTTTTTCACCTTGCGGTTTTACCTATACTATAGTGTTATATTTTTATATAGAGTTTAATTTGTGCTCATTAACAATATCCCCATTTTTCTAAGATAACTATTTTAATATTAGGTGCGTTAAGTATGCATGTGTGTTTATTTAAGTATTACTTTCTCTCTTATTCTCTATCGTGCATATATTTTTTTAGTTTTGAATGTCATTAGTGAAATATTTTCTAAATTTTTATTTAAAGTTTACTTAGTATAAATAGATAATCTTGTAAGAATTTGTTATAAAATTTGCAGATATGTTAAATAATTTTTCTTATTACCTGCATTAGTAAATAGATGTTTACAAGGCTCTCGTTCTCTTTTACTCTCAGTTATGTAAGGGCCTGTTTGGAAAGCCACCTGGTAATTGGAATTGGTGTAATTACTAGGGTAGTAATTACACAGCCTAGTAATTACATAATATTGTAATTACAAAGACCTGTTTGTTTGTCATAATGTAATTACAAGCCCGTTGTTTGGTTGTACAAGTGTAATTACACAGTTAGTTTAATTTAAAAATAAAATTTAATTAAAATTTTTTAAATTAATATTTAAAAAATATGTGTCTTTATAAATGATATTAAATTATTTATTTAATAACACACTGTTTCTTGAAAAATATTAATAATAATCATATATTTGTAACTAATATTGTAAAAAATAATTGATAGATATTTTTCAAATTAATAATATTTTAATTTTAATTAATTATAACACTTAAAAACAGACTTTTTTTTGTGAGAACATCATGGATTGGATATTTTACCAATTCTTTTTTTATAAATATAATGCCATAACATTATTCTAATGTTTGACAAAAAAAAAAAATTATCAACTGTAAGTGAAAAATAAACAGCATGTAATGTAGAATAACAAGTCAATAGTACTAAAACAAATAAATTAAAATAAAAAATATAACCTACATTCAGAATCCAAAAGAAAAGTTTAACATAATACTCTTATGTCAAATTCCAACATTACATAAGTAAATTCCAACGTAACTTAAGTAGATAATCAAAAGAAAGGAAAAATATAAGTCTATAACCTCATTCACAACGAAATTCTACTTTAATAACGTCACTCATTACATGTCAAGTTTGTTAATGACTCAATCTTTCTAATATTAAAAGGTGTCGTTTAAAAAATTAGAATAATAATACAGTTATGCTAAATGAATAAAAAAAAATAGAAGCAATTACATGGAACTACAAGAAGTAAAGGTTGGAAATGAGAAGAAAGGAAATGAAAGAAAAATAATTAAAAAGTAAAAATAAAAAATAAATTAAAAAATAGAAATAAAAAATAAATTTAAAAAGAAAATAAATTAAAAGAAAGAAACTAAAAAGTAACCCTGTAATTACACCAAATTCTCAATCCCCCTTAAGAATTGAAGAGTGTAATTACACCCTCTCAATTACACCCAATTCCCACCTAACTGTGCAATTACTTGGTCAAACAAATATGTCAAACTCTGTAATTACACCCAATTCCAATTATTTGGGTGGCTTTCCAAACAGGCCCTAAATAAATTTTGAGTTTTGATTGGTAATAATAAAATTACTTATATATACAAGCAAATTTTTTTTTACTCTAAATTTTTCTGTTTGCTCATTTATTTCACTATTGAGCGTCATTAACTTATATACTTGATTAATATTTCTCACTGCTTTTTTTTTTTTAATTTTTGAAATAATATTTATTTGTTCAATTTGTAAGTCCGTGACATATATTTTAAAAAAAGGTCATGATATTGAAGAAGTAAAAGAAATAGAAAAATGCCGATGATGATATAGTGGGTAAAGTAGGCATTTAAAAGGTCAATTGAGATACGAGGAGGAAAATATCTATGGTAGATACTAGTTATGTGAGGCCCGTGCTAAGCCCGGACCCAAACTCAAGATATAAAAGTAGATATTTTAACTAAAAAAATATAATTTGTGTTAGTACAAGTGTACAACAACAACCACCACCATATACCCATTGTAGCCCCACAAGTGGGTAGTTATATGAAAGCAAAACTTTCATTCCACTCCTTTAATATTTTAACTTCCATTTTGATGAAATTATTTACTTCAAATCAAATGTGGAGCTAGAATTTGACATTTATAACTTATGTATCCTAATTTTCTGAAGTTATTTAGTTCTAAATAAATAATCTATACATAGTTAATGAACTTTTAAGACAAATACATAATTTAACTTGTGCAGCGGATGAAGCTGCTCCTCTCTTAATTAGGAATTAGGGGTTCGGCCCGGGCCCAAACTCAAGATATAAAAGTAGATATTTTAACTAAAGAAATATAATTTGTGTTAGTACAAGTGTACAACAACAACCACCACCATATACCCATTGTAGCCCCACAAGTGGGTAGTTATATGAAAGCAAAATTTTCATTCCACTCCTTTAATATTTTAACTTCCATTTTGATGAAATTATTTACTTCAAATCAAATGTGGAGCCAGAATTTGACATTTACAACTTATGTATCCTAATTTTCTGAAGTTATTTAGTTCTAAATAAATAATCTATACATAGTTAATGAACTTTTAAGACAAATACATAATTTAACTTGTGCAGCGGATAGAGCTGCTCCTCTCTTAATTAGGGATTAGGGGTTCGAACATGGATATGGAAAAAAATCTTTGGAGGAAGCGCTCCCCCCGAATAGGCGCGATACAATGCGAATTATCTAGATTAATTGAGCTCAAATGCGGATATCGAGCACCAACCAAAAAACCAAAGAACATGAAAAATGAGGTAGGAGGTTCGATAGCTTTTCAAAAGTAGACCTTAAAAACAAAAAACAAAAAAATTGACTTGAATAAATAAGATTAGGACCTAAAAGTAATTAATTAAAAAATTTTAAAAAAATTTGGAAATTATTGTGAGGACTACAAAAGTCCCCAGGTTCGATAGCTTTTAAAAAGTAGACCTTAAAAATAAAAAATAAAAAAAATTGATTTAAATAAATAAGATTAGGACCTAAAAGTAATTAATTAAAAAGTTTTAAAAAAATTAGAAAATTATTGTGAGGACTACAAAAGTCCCCACATTTGCTCTTATATATAATAGTAATTTGAGGAGAAATTTGATTTTTAAAGCAAAATTGGTGATGCAAATGATTTTCATCCATTGAATTTAAATAGATATCCTCTATTGTACAAGTCAAAATAGTATATTTACAAGTCAAAATAACTTATTCCAATTAATCTTAAATAATACTAATCCCAAAGACAAGTTGGAATATAATATTTTGACTTGTATGGAAGTCTCCTCTCTTGCTTGCCGTCTTGCAGTGGTTGGAAGATATTCTTTGGGATTAATTGGAATAAGCTATTTTGACTTGTAAATATACTATTTTGACTTGTACAATAGAGGACATGATATAGGAGATATATAACTTCTTTAGTTGTATGTAACATTTGCACTAACAAAAAGAAAGTAAAGTTTCTTGCTTTCATTAAACAAGTGTCATAAGCTCTTCTAATATTTTGCTGTTCTTCATCTCAATAATATTGTAAGTCAATATATATCTTCATCTCCTTATGGCTCAACCTTACAGAACTGCCTATCATTTTCAACCTCTCAAGAATTGGATGAACGGTACATTCTTAACAGGCTCATTCTTTTTCATTATTATATTTAAATTTGCGTAATCTAATCTGAACTCTTCTTTTTATATTTTTATTTTATTGATTTATGTTCGATTGATGAATTGTGTCATTGACTTGTAATGCTGGTGAATTGGGAATGTCGTCGGATTCATAGATCCTAATGGTAAGTCTTCTTGTCTAATCATGATCATCTTCTGTTTAGAGAATTTATAGCTTTATTACATGAATCTACTTTTTTCTTAGCAGTATCGTATTAAGTAGTAATAATAGCAAAGTGTTTGAAGTTGTTTTTCCAACTCTATCCTCCAATAATATTGTCAAGAGAGAGAAATGGGGATGATTGGATATCTTTAGCTCACTACTAAAAATAAGTTATGCCTGGACCTAGAAATCAATGTTCTTCTTGTCTCCTCCTTTGGACTTAGAAATGAATGTTCTTTGTCTTATCCTTTTTCTATATCAGGAAAGGTCTTTCAGCCACATTGATTTTGGCCATAACGGGGATACCACAGTAAATTTACACCAGTATTTAAGTTAAACATAATAATTGACCAAATACATAAGCAGCCTCTTAAATTTGTCATAAAATTTTATTTTGACACCTCAATTAAGGTTAGTTCCTGTTAGACACTTCTTCAAGTATATTTAAAGTGTATCTATTAAACACCCGGTGACTAACAAGTTAAACAGAAATAGTGCGTGCAATTCGGACGCGGTGACATGAAAAAAGTAACGAATCAAAAACAGCCACGTGGCTAATTAGTCAAATTAACCAAAAAGTGGGGTTTAGCAAAAAAAAAAAAAAAACAGAAAAGAAAAGCAAAAAAAATAAAAATCCTTTTGGTCTTCTTCCCCAAACAGAAGCCATTCCCTTCCCTCATTTTTTTATTTCCCAAAATAAATACAGATTTGTCCTCCGCTCGTCTCTTCTTCCTCGCCAAACGACATTCTCATATTGCTAAGCCAAACCCAAATAGAGAGTTGGAGATGGGTTCAAAAGTAACAGATCATTAACAATCTTAAGGAAAATTCTGCTGGTAATTATTTGTGTTTTACAACAGTTAGAGATTTTTTTTTTTTACATTAGAAATGTTTCAAAAAGTAAAACAATCATGAGACCGGTAAAAGTATATCATGCTAATCGATTTCAATCTCTCATTTCTCAACATAACTATCTTCAAGAGTTTCAGAAATTCATTAAACTTTCAACAAGTAAAATTAATATATCACACCTGTTTCGAGATTGATGGGTTGTTTGAAGGTGATCGGTTCTTGCTTCTAGATATAAATTATATAAAATGTGAGCTTTTTAAGAAAGAAAAGGTAAAATATTTTTTTTTTTTATCAATCACGTGCCTAAAGGAAGTTGAGGAACAAATCTTTTGCCATGTGAGTATTCTGTATTTAACTGGTACACTCTGAATATACTTGAAGTGTCTAATAGGAACAAGTCTTAGTTAAGGTGTCAAACTGAAATTTTATGACAACTTTAAGAGACTGTTTATGCATTTGACCTTAATAATTTATGTTATTCTGTATTTTCATTTACCAGGAAGGGGGAAAGTTGTCCTAGAAAACCGTTGTAAAAAGAAGAATTTCATTGTCCAATAATGCCACCACTTTTATGACTGAAGTAGAAAGGTTTTCAATAGTATATCCGGAACTAGCTAAGGAAAAGTTAAAGAATTGTGCATTGTACGTTAGAATGAAGGTCTTCTAAGTAATGACCAAAGTATCTCACAAAATCACGTTCTTTTTTGGTGAAAAATAGAAATATATTGTACTCCTTACCACTTAGTAGAGTATTAAAAAGAACAGTGCTATATAACTTATCCACACGAGTCAAATCATTACAAATACTGACCAAAAGACAATGAATAAAAAATAGTACTAGTTCCTATTTTGTCACTTAAAAGGGCTAATTTCACCGCCGAATTAAGCAGAAAATTACACCCAATGATCTTGAAAATAGGTGGTCTTAAATTTTTGTCCTTCTACCCTCATTAATTATGATCAAACCTTAAAGGTCAAAAATAAAAAAATGTTGTCTATTGGCAACGGGGTCAAAAGTTCAAGACCTCTCACTTCAAAACCATTCTCGTAAATCACGGAGCTGCTAGATGAACAAAAACATTGAAATTGGCCCGTTTAATCCTTTCTCTTTAGCTTCTAATTAAATTCCTGTTATATGTTGCACTAACTTCACAAAATTAATTAAATCTACAGGACCAATGATATACAAGGGAATATATCATTTATTTTACCAGTACAATCCTGGAAGTGCATTATGGGGAAACCTCCATTGGGGTCATTCTACTTCAACTGATCTTATCAACTGGACTATTCATCCTCCTGCACTTTTGCCTTCAGACCCATATGACATCAACGGTTGCTGGTCAGGTTGTTGAGATTTTGTGAAAATATTACGTTAAGTTTTTACTTTATTTATCTTGCTGTTTTATTGTTATATTTTTCTTGATACCATGCTTCACATCCTTATCATTTCTTTCGAGTCGGGGGTCTATCGGAAACAATTTCTCTACCCCGCAAAGGTAAGGCTAAGGTCTAGGTACATACTACCCTCCCTAGGCTCCATTTGTGGGACTATACTTGGTATGTTATTGTTGTTGTCGTATATTAAGTATAGATATATTCCCTCAATTTTTGGAGATCCGCATTAAGTATAAACAATTCTTTTTCCTCTACATTAGGTGTCATGCGCTATAGGTAGATCGGATACTATCTTTTTTTGCTATTATTTTGGTCCATTTTGATTTTTTTCCTCGTTATTTAGCTTCTGAGCTCTATATATATGGGACTGATGGCAATGAAATATATGTTTTCTTCTCTAATTTTTCTCTGCTTTCTTCACAGGTTCCGCTACTATTCTCCAAGATGGCACACCAGCAATGCTCTATACTGGACGCGATTCACAAGACACTCAACTCCAAAATCTGGCTGTGCCCAAAGATCCGTCCGACCCTTATCTTGTTGAATGGATTAAATCGCCTAGTAATCCAATCATGACACCTAATGAAGAAGAAAAAGAATTGTTTAGGGACCCAAGCACGGCGTGGTTAGGGCCTGATGGAATTTGGAGAGTTATTGTAGGGAATGAAAGAGAACACAATGGAACTGCTCTTTTATACAAAAGCAAGAATTTTATTCACTGGACAGAAACAGAGAGACCCCTGCATTGGTCAAATGAATCTACAATGTGGGAATGTCCTGATTTTTTTCCTGTATCAATTGACAGTGAAAAAGGACTTGACACTGCAGTGATTTTTCCTGGAATTAAACACGTACTCAAGAATAGCGCTATTCGTTCTTGGGTTGATTATTACACCATCGGAACTTATGATCATCACAACGATATATATACACCAGATGAGGGATTTGTAGACAATGAATATTCAGGATTAAGATTGGATTATGGAAGGTACTATGCTGCCAAGTCTTTCTTTGACAGTGCCAAAAACAGGAGGATCATTATTGCTTGGGTTAACGAGTCTACAAGTCCTGAAATAGATATCATCAAAGGATGGTCTGGTCTTCAGGTAATTAATTCGTTTTACGTCTGTCTTATAATTTATTTCTCACAAGTTTTATGTGAAACTATTTTCTTATTAGACCGTTTAAAAAAGAATGACATTCTCAATGAAAGTTTTTTATAGCAGCACAAATACTATGTCGTATTTAAAATCACAAGTTTCAAAAGTCTCATAGCAACATATATGTTGTGAAGTCTTCGGGTTTTTGTAACTTTGTGCTGAGTCAAATTGTGTCACATAAATTAGAGCGAAGGGAGCACTTCTTTCGAACAACTCACAAAATCTAATGAATAATTGTTTTTTTGTTGGATTCTTTGGATAGCCTAGTGAACATTGTTATTGAGTAATAAATAAAAACTTATTCGCATTCGGTATTTATGCAAAGAAAAATCAATACAAGACATATATCTTTGATACATAGATTTACTACTTAACCATGGTTAAGTAATATGTATAAATTTTAATTGCTAAAGTTAAATTGTTTGATTTGTATAAACACCAGCTATATATATAAATATTTACCTTGAGTAGTGGGGAAAAGGCATCATTACCCCCCTCACCTAGTAGCGTTTTTGCTACAACACACCTTACCTAATTTTTGGTCCTATCACCCCCCTCAACTATTTAAAACCGTAATATTTTGCTCCCTTAAGGCTGACGTGGACACTCGAACCAGATAAATTATATGCGGTGTGTGCACGCATTGTGGGTCCCACAAAGCCGCTACCTTTTATCTTTTTAATTTATTTATATTTATTACTCTACCCAACCCATCCCCAATTATTTCCCAAACCAAAACCCGCCAAAATATTACCCGACCCAACCATGGATTAAATTATCATACACAGGGAATAAATTAAAAGCCCTAAATTAGAAAAGGAGAAACAATTTCGCTATTTTCGAGCCCTAAAATATCATACACCGTAACTAGTTGAAAAAGGAGAGAATTTGAGACTTGTGTTCTTCTAATTTGGGTCGGGTAATGGGATGAATATAGGAGAATGGAGTTTTGTTTGAGACTTGGGTCATATTTGTTTTGTTTGTAATTCGGGTCGGGTTTATTATTAAAGGAATTAATTTTGGATGGTGGGGGAATAAAATGGAGCTTTGGAATTGACACGTGGAAGATTCCCATTGGTTAGAAACTATTTTTTGGAAATCTTACGCGCCTCAAATATTTGGTCACATGCGAGTGTCCACGTCAGCCTTAAGGGGGCAAAATATTACGGTTTTAAATAGTTTAGGGGGGTTATAGGACAAAAAATTAGGTAAGGTGTGTCGTAGCAAAAACGCTACTAGGTGAGAGGGGTAATGATGCCTTATCCCGTGAGTAGTGTGAGTGGGACCTAACTTAGTTTAAACATCCAAAGTTATTTATGTGTTAGAGAATAACAATATCCTCAACTCTCATATATCTGCTTTAAGCTAAGTGTTGCCAATACTCAATACTAAGTACCAATTAGAAAATAACTATAATATTCATTGCCCGTATCCATCTCTAAATATTTTTTGGCTGTACTCACAAACTACTGAATTAGTTTTTTTTTTTTATAATATTATTTTAATTATTGGTCATTATTGTAATTATTATACTATTACAGACGTTTCCTAGGGAAATTTGGCTTGATAGAGCTGGAAAGCAATTGGTTCAATGGCCAATAGAAGAAATCGAAACGCTAAGGTTAAATCAAGTTGAAATACAAAATATAACACTAGAAGCAGGCTCAAAGCGTGAAATTTCAAGTGTCACCGGTGCACAGGTATAGCTCTTTCAATGGCTTGAAGTTCAAGAACTTTCACAAAGTACTCATTATTAATGTTTTGTGCAACAAAATGACTTTCTTTTACGTTGACTTGGTATATGGTTCTATACTGTTGCTTATTATTGTTTCAGGCGGATGTAGAAATTTCTTTCTCAATTCCACTGGCAGTGCTTGAGCAGGCAGAGGTGCTGGAATCAAATTCGACTAATCCACAAGAGATAGCTAACCAAAGTGGTTCATCAACCAACACTGGTGTAGGACCTTTTGGGTTGCTAGTCTTGGCATCAAATAATATTGAAGAATATACTGCTGTATTCTTTAGAATTTTCAAACAGAATGACAAGTTTGTTGTGCTAATGGGATGTGACCAAAAAAGGTATCTCCCCACTTTCTTCCCTTTTAGGAAACCTATAGGCCAAGGTACATGATATGTTGCATATAAAGATTAGTTTAGCTTAAGTTGGTTTTCAAGAGTATGAGTGTTATTTTAATTACAAATTATTTTTCTACTTTTAGATATAGAAATTCATTATGAATTTTTGAAATGCAGGTCATCTTTAGGTCTTGAGTATGATAAAACTAATTATGGAGCCTTTTTGGATATTGATCCTGTTACAGAAAAGTTATCACTAAGAACTTTGGTAAGTTTCACTATGAAAATCTCCTAATCTTTGAATAGTGCAACACATATAGCATATTCAAGCTCGAAATACTATGTGTGATTGTTAGAGCAACCGAGCAAGAGTACATTTGATAGGTAATCTCATTGTTCTATTATATGGTGATCTATATCGACCCTATTTATGTAAAAGAGATTAGTTGTTAAGAGGCTCAAATTACAATAATTTCCAAATTTTATCCTAAAATGTAGGGAAATGAACATTTCTATACAACTTTTAAGAATTATTGACATTGGTACCTATAACTCAAAAAATATTTGGCAATAAGTAATTCATATAACTTTGCCTCTCTTTTTTTCCCTTCACCTTTTTCTCAACCACCTAGTTCTCTTCTTCAACAATCCCTCGATAACCCATATAGTTTTAAGGTAGACCTCTCCAGCCGAAAAGTGGCAAAAACCCCATTTCCGACACATTTTATAGCCAAGATTGATTCTACTTTTCCAACTAAAAATACTTCTACATTTTTTAAGTGGGCTGGTTATCGGAAACACCTGGACAAGTCTATTTACAAAGTTTGGAAGTTATTTAGATTAGCTATGAATGAAAATTCAGAGCTGAAATCGGCTAGGAAGAACATAAACGCGATAATCTATATCATGACTGTATATCATGTATATCACTGTACATCATGAACAGGCGTACACTGATATACATAGTATCCATGGATATACATAAAGTACATGGATAATGATGGTATACACGGATATACAGATAGATACACAGATACATGATACCTCGAAAACTCATTTTCACACATCCTCCATCGTGTCGCCACCATAAAAAGCACCATAAACACCAAAATTTCACATGTGATCCAAAAGGATCTATTACTTCTTAACTATGAGATATTGATTTTTGTCACTTGAACTACCTAGACTTACATTTTTTTTTCTTCTTTAACAGATCGATCATTCCATAGTAGAAAGCTTTGGTGGAGGGGGGAAAGCTTGCATCACAACTAGAGCTTATCCTACTTTGGCCATTAATGACAATGCCCACATATTTGTTTTCAACAATGGATCCCAACATGTCGAAGTCTCCAGTTTGAATGCTTGGAGTCTAAAGCAGGCTCAAATCAACTGAATCATTAACCAATAAATCTATCATGGATGATTATTTTCTTATTAATCAATTTTAAATTTAAGTTTTTAAATTCTCGATCACCAATAGATTTGGAGGTACGAATAAAGGTGTTCAGCATTTTATTTTACTGCTTGTTGGATGGTTGTTACACATCATATTGTATTGTATTGTATGATTATTTAATATAATACTTGTTCCAATTGTTAAATAAATTTTATTGCATTATATTGTTAAAATCATTGTTACAAAAAATGCAAAGGTCTATTTTATATATCAAACAATTTGATGTGGTGAAGTCGTTACCTTATTTCTTTTTAACATTATTTCCTTACTTATTATTTGATAATTTTACTTTACTCTTAACCCTACTTTTGTGTTTTACTCAATTATATTCTTATAACCTGTGATCTTAATCAATTATAAGTTCTTTCCTATTCTAGGATATAATAGACATCTCTACTACATAATCATGATTTTTGTTTGCCATTATTGATGGGAATAAAATAGACCCGCAAAAATAATATTCACGGTATTGGTGATAAACGCGGAACACTAAGTTATGGTTAAATCAGCAAGAATAAAATGCAGCAATAATGACACCAAGATTTTACGTGGAAACCCTTCTGAATAAGGGAAAAAACACGGCCAAGAGGAGCAGCTGATATCACTATAGTAAAGAATTTTACACTGTGTAGTCACGAGTATAAATACTCCAAAGATCACTACACACTCAAAAAGAAAAACACTCTTTTGATTTTTCCCACGTCACTACAATATCACTCACACTCTATTTTTCTTCACAGACTATTTTCTTACACAGTCTATGGTATACCTCACTTTGCTCTCACTCAGATGTATTGTCTGAGATTTTTTGGTGTGTCTTCCAAATGAAGCTTAGAACTCTATTTATAAGCTTCAGAAAAACGCGTGAACAATAACACCGCGTGAACAGTAACACCGCTTGAACAGTAAACCGCGTGAACAGCAAACCGCGTGCACAGTAAACCGTGTGAACAGTAGCAAACAGTAAACCGCGTTTTATACGCGTGAACAGTACCACGCGTATTTACAAACTTCAAGCTTTTGCCTTGAGACCGCCTTTGTCATCATATCAGCTGCATTTCCATCTGTGTGGATCTTCTTCAACTGGAATCTTTTTGTCTCCGTAGCATCACGAATCTAGTGATATCTGACATCAATATGCTTGGTTCTCGCATGGTACATGGAGTTTTTGCTTAAGTCTATTGCACTCTGATTGTCACAATAGACAACATACTCCATTTGCTGCAATCCAAGTTCTTGAAGGAATCTCTTGAGCCATATCATCTCTTTGCCAGCTTCAGTAGCCACAATATACTCCGCTTCAGTTGTAGACAATGCAACACACTTCTGCAACTTTGACTGCCATGATATAGCTCGCCCTGAAAAAGCAAACAAATATCCAGTAGTGGATTTTCTGTTATCAAGGTCACCTGCCATATCAGAATCTGTATAGCCCTTCAAAATTGGATTTGATCCTCCAAAACACAAGCATTCATCTGAGCTTCCTCTTAGATACCTGAGTATCCACTTCACAGCTTCCCAATGCTCTTTCCCTGGATTTTTGAGAAATCTGCTAATAACACCGACTGCATGAGCAATATCTGGTCGAGTGCATACCATTGCATACATCAAACTTCCGACGGCAGAGGAATAAGGAATCTTGGCCATTCTCTTTTTTTCCTCCTTTATTGTAGGACACATCTTTTTGCTCAATTTCAGATGACCAGGAAGAGGTGTGCTAACCCACTTAGCACTCTTCATATTGAAGCGCTCTAGTACACGTTCTATGTACTTTTTCTGTGACAAATAAAGTTTCCTTTCATCTCTTGAACGAGTAATTCTCATGCCCAAAATCTGCTTAGCATGACCCAAGTCTTTCATTGCAAAAGACTTACTCAACTGTTTCTTCAACTCGTCAATCCTGGAAGCATTTTTGCCTACAATCAACATATCATCCACATATAGCAGAAGGATGATAAAGTCATCATCAGAAAATCTTTGTACAAACACACAGTGATCTGAAGAAGTCTTCTTGTAGCCTTGCTTCCCCATAACAGACTCAAACTTCTTGTACCACTGTCTGGGAGCTTGCTTCAATCCATATAGACTCTTCTTGAGTTTGCATACAAGATTTTCTTTACCTTTTACCTTGAAGCCCTCAGGTTGTTCCACATAAATCTCCTCTTCTAAGTCACCGTGAAGAAAAACAGTCTTCACATCCATCTGCTGAATATCCAAATCAAGATTAGCAGCCAAACCAAGAACTGTCCGAATGGAGGACATTTTCACGACAGGAGAAAATATTTCGTCAAAGCCAATATCTTTCCTTTGACCAAATCCCTTAACAACCAATCTAGCTTTGTATCTGGGCTTCAAGCTGTGTTCTTCGGCTTTAACTTTGAACACCCACTTGTTCTTCAAAGCTCTCATGCCCTTAGGCAATTTCACCAACTTATAAGTATGATTCTCATGCAGAGATTTCATCTCATCTTGCATGGCTTCAATCTATTGATCCTTATGCTCATATTCCATGGCCTCCTCATAACATTCAGGTTCTCCCCCATCCGTGAGTAATACATACTCATTAGGTGAATAACGGGAAGAAGGAACATGCTGTCTAGTAGACCTTCTAAGTGGAATATTTGACTCATCCCCGACTTCATGAGTAGGAGCATCTACCTCATCAATAGCAGCATCATTATCATCATCAACATGCTGATCTGGAACATGATTCTGGGCATCACTATCTTCATCGATCCCACCAACTTCATTAACATTTGTATGAGGGACTTGATCAAGATTAACTAAACCTTCAGAACTTGAAGATTTTATCTTCTCTGCTTTGTTAATATCTTCAATGGTTTGATCCTCCACGAAGATAACATCACGGCTTCTCACGACCTTCTTCTCAATTGGATCATATAGCCTGTAACCAAACGCATCAAGGCCATAACCGATGAAGATGCACTGTCTTGTCTTGGCAGTTAATTTTGACCTCTCATCTTTAGGCACATGTACAAAAGCTTTGCAACCAAACACTTTCAAGTGGTCATAGGAAACATCCTTGCCATACCAAACTCTGTTTGGAACATCACTTTGCAAAGCAACCGCAGGGGATAGATTAATAACATGTGCGACGGTCAATAAAGCCTCACCCCAAAAGGAATTTGGCAACTTTGCTTCAGAAAGCAAACATCTGACTCTTTCCATCAAGGTCCTGTTCATCCTCTCTGCTAAACCATTAAGCTGAGGAGTCTTAGGAGGAGTCTTCTGGTGTCTGATACCCTGTTGCTTGCAGTATTCGTCAAACGGTCCACAATATTCACCACCGTTATCAGTACGAATACACTTCAACTTCTTTCCAGTTTCTCTTTCAACTGAGGCCTGAAATTGCTTAAAGACACCCAACACTTGGTCTTTAGTCTTTAAGACGTAGACCCAAAGTTTCCTTGAGCAATCATCAATAAAGGTAGCAAAATAAAGTGCACCACCCAAGGTCATTGTCTTCATTGGACCACATAAATCTGAATGCACCAACTCAAGCAACTTTGTCTTTCTTGAAGGAGGATGAGACTTGAAAGAAACTCTATTTTGTTTTCCAGCCAAGCAGTGCTCACACTTTTCTAATTTAGCACTTTCGAAATTTGACAATAATTTCTTTTTGGCCAGAACATTTAGTCTTTTCTCGCTAATGTGGCTAAGCCTCTTATGCCATAACGTTGAAGAGCTATTGCTCTCAACTGCATTCACCATATCAACACAGGTAGAGGCCGTAGTCCAGTATAGACCACGACGCTTTTTGCCACGAGCCACAATCATGGAACCTTTAGTAAGCTTCCACTTTCTAGCACCATTGGTACTGACATATCCCTCATCATCCAAAACACCAACAGAGATCAAGTGCAAACGAACATCAGGTGCATGCTTTACATTGTTTAAAACTAGTTTAGTTCCAATACTAGTTTTCAAACAAATCGTTCCAACACCAGCCACCCTAGATACAGTCTCATTACCCATACTCAAAGTTCCAAAGTCACTCGGAGTATAGGATGAGAAAAGTTCCTTCCTTGATGTCACATGAGATGCGACACCACTGTCCACAACCCAACTTGACTCATCATAAGCAATATTTATCAGATCCGCATCAAGGACAGTAACAAGATCTTTTGTAGTGATAGCGGCAACACGATTGCCATTTTTTTTCCTCCTTTTCTCTATTCTCTTTTTTCAAAATCCGGCAGAACTTTTTTGTGTGCCCTTTCTTCCCGCAATGATAACACTCAATAGCTTTAAGTCTGCTTCTGGATTTGCTTCTATGATGTTCTCTATTTTGAGAACCACGATTCTTGCCTCTCCCCCTAGTGTCAGTCACCAAGACATCTGATGAGGAGGAACCTTGAGATTTTCTTCTCATCTATTCATTTAAAAGACTGCTCTTGGCAAGATCCATAGAGATCACACCATCCGGAGCAGAATTTGATAATGAAGTTCTAATAATTTCCCAAGAATCTGGTAGGGAACCAAGTAGAAACAAGCCTTGAATTTCTTCATCAAAGTTAATGCCCATAGCAGATAACTGGTTCATGATCCCCTGAAAAATATTCAGATGATCTGTCATTGCGGAACCATCGTGGTATTTTAAACTCAGCATTTGCTTTATCAGAAACATCTTGTTGTTACCAGTTTTTCGAGCATACAAACTTTCAAGATGCTCCCATAGGGTCCGAGCATGTGTCTCTCCAGAAATATGGTTCAACACATTATCGTCAACCCACTGTCTAATAAAGCCGCAAACCTGCCGATGCAACAAATTCCACTCTTCATCTGATTTATTATCAGACTTTTTATTTCCAAAGACAGGTTGATGAAAATTCTTGACATAGAGCAAATCTTCCATTTTGCCCTTCCAAATGGCATAATTTACGCCACTCAAAGTAACCATTCTACTAGTGTTGGCTTCCATCGTTTATCACAAATACAAATACTATTTTATTCGAAGACCAAAGTAATTCTTTTCTGATGTGAAAGTTCAGACTGTGCTGCAACCACAGAGCATACTCAGACATAACCTTGGCTCTGATACCACTTGATGGGAATAAAATAGACCCGCAAAAATAATATTCACGGTATTGGTGATAAACGCGGAACACTAAGTTATGGTTAAATCAGCAAGAATAAAATGCAGCAATAATGACACCAAGATTTTACGTGGAAACCCTTCTGAATAAGGGAAAAACCACGGCCAAGAGGAGCAGCTGATATCACTATAGTAAGGAATTTTACACTGTGTAGTCACGAATATAAATATTCCAAAGATCACTGCACACTAAAAAAGAAAAACACTCTTTTGATATTTAGCTTTACTAATATCTATCATGCAAAAGTATTAGGCAGGCAGAAAGTATATATACGGCTATTGGAGATAAATCATGGTCATGCCAGTTATGAGAAGCAGGTATGGCCATATCTTTTTCATGATTAATTTAGTTGCCCCTCGCCAGCGAAGTAATTATATTTAATTTATTAAACGATAAATTTACTCAGGAGAAGGAATAAGGTCTCTTGTCATTTTTGTATATCTGTTTCATCTTTTATGAAAAATTATCAATTTTATTAGGAGTTGAATGAGTTTAATAGCTTAATATGTTTATGAGGTATAATTGGTGATAAAAAAAAAAAAGTAATCTTAAATTATTTTTATGACTAACGATCTCGATAAATCTGATATTTAGATTTAGAACAGTAATAGCATATCAGTAAATCTCACATGTCAATTGTAGATAAAAGAGTTCGTTCGTGCTACAAAAGTTTCATCCATCCAATTTTCTTCCAACCTGATCTCCTAAGTTGTTGGGTCAATCTGAAATTTGGTCTAGGGAATCTTAAATCTTATGGACATCAGTAGAAGAGGATGAGGAAGATAAAACCGGGGTTTGTTATTGTTGGGAATTTTTGTAATTAATTTTCACGCACCTTACCTTAATTGATGATTCCCAATTTCAGTGGTCACATGAGCTAAGTAGACGTGTTAAATTGGACCAAGTTTTAGTCAGTGCTCAGCTTTAAATCGGAATAAGTACATATGTCAATTTAGATATTGAATAGGCGTTTGACCATGAAAATCAATTATTTTTCACTTTATTTGGAATTTTTAAGTTGGATTTGAAGATGGAATTGTGTTTGTTATATTTTTTGCAAAGAATATTTGGTTGTTTGAATGTACTGAACGTGAAAAAAATTAAGTATTTTCCAAATTTAAAATTTTCGTGGCCAGACACTGATTTTTAAATAAAGTGAAAAAAAATTCCGGAAAAAAGTGAAATTCTCATGGCCAAATAACATGTACTAAATAAAATAAGTAGGTAAGTGTCTTTTGTGAACATGATGATTGAATTCAAACATACGGACAATTTAGGATTATATCATTTTCACTTGTACAAGATATGAGTATATGGTTTCTTTTGATTGGCGTCTTGGGATTAGTCGGAATATATTGTTTTGAATAGTACAAAAGAGTAGCATGGGATAGTGGATACATACTTCTTTAGTTGTGTGTATCATCTTGCACTAACAAAAAAAGAAAGTTAGATTTCTTGGTTTCACCAAGCTAGATTCATGGGCTGTTCTTATGTTTCGCTGATCTTAACTTCAACAATATTAGCTATACTTGGTGAAGGTATTCTCAGGCATGAAGTTTTCAACTGTGTAAATCATTATCTTCCTCTTCTTAAGTCAACAGATAGTACTGAAGGTCAACCCTACGGAACGGCATATCATTTCCAACGTCCCAAAAATTGGATGAATGGTACATTCTTAAACACGATCATCCTTTTTCAGTTATGTTGCTCGAACTCTCCAAAAATGTTATCGCACCCATGTTGAATCATCCAAAAGTGCACTAATTTTGAAGGATCCGACACGCACCGTTGGAATTTTGAAGAGTCCGAGCAATATAGTTTTTTAGAACTGTGATTATTTCAGTTAATCTAATCTGAACTCTTCTTTTTTATGTATTTAGTATTGATTTCTGTTCGATCAATTGATCATGTCGTGGACTTGTAATGCGGTGAATTTGGAATACTTGTCGTCTGGTTTGCAGATCCTAATGGTAAGTTTTCCTGTCTAATCGTGGACCTTTTGTTTAGAGGATATATGGTTGTAATATAAAGTACTCCTCCGTCCTTTACTTTCTTTTTTATGTGTCCCAAAAAGTGAGTTTGTTTCTATATTTAGTAAATTGACAATTCATGCATTCAACATGACATGTTTATAAACGGAAGATTTAAAGGATATTTTAGTAATTATACATATCTTTAATTTAAGACCACAAGATTCAGAAGTCTCTCTTTATTTTCTTAAATTTCGTGCCTAGTCAAACTAAGACACTTAAATTAGGACGGAGAGAGTATTTCATAAATTAAATTTAAACCTGCAGGACCGATGATATACAAGGGAATATACCATTTATTTTACCAGTACAATCCTGAAGGTCCAGTATAGGGAAATATCGCATGGGGTCATTGTACTTCAACTGATCTTGTCAACTGACTGATCTTATCAACTGGACTATTCGTCCTCCCGATCTTCCACCTTCTGAAAACACATATGACATCAATGGTTGCTAGTCAGGTTCCACTACAATTCTCCAAGATGTGCCGCACACTAGCTATGCTCTATACAGAAGGCGACTCACAAAATACCCAATTTCAAAATCTAGCCGTGCCCAAAGATCCATCCGACCCTTATCTTGTAGAATGGGTTAAGTCGCCTTATAATCCGATCATGAAACCTAATGCCATGAGCAAAACTTTGTTTAGGGACCCAACTACCACATGGTTAGGGCCTGATGGAAGTTGGAGAGTTATCATAGGGAACGAAAGAGAACACCAAGGAACTGCTCTTTTATACAAAAGCAAGGATTTTAGTCACTGGATTGAAGCTGACCGACCCTTGCATTCGTCAAATGAAGCTGGAATGTGGGAGTGCCCTGATTTTTTCCCCGTATCAAATGACGGGGAAGAGGGACTTGATGCTTCAGTGGATTTTCCCGGAGTTAAACATGTACTCAAGGTTAGCGTAGCTCATTCTTCTGTTGATTATTACACTATTGGAACCTATGACCATCACAACGATATATTTATACTAGATGTGGGATCTGTTGAAAATGGATCAGGATTAAGATTAGATTATGGGAAGTACTATGCTTCCAAGTCTTTCTTTGACAGTGACAAGAAGAGGAGCATCTTTATTGCTTGGATCAATGAATCCACAAGTAAGGAGATCGATATCATGAAAGGATGGTCTGATCTTCAGGTAATTTGCTTGCTGCCTTTCTTCTAATCCACTTCTTTGGCACAATTCACAAAAATATAATGAATTAGCCTAGAGAACAATGTCATTGAGTAATATGTAAAAATTTACCTCCATCCGGTATCTATATCAACTAGGTGAATGCAAGACGTGTCTTTTATACATAAATTTACTTATAATCATGGTCAGATGATATGCATAATCAATTTAATTTTCATTAAATTGCTTGATATGTGCAAACACTAAATATTTACTTTGAATATAGAATATCAAAAGTAATTTATGAGCCAGAAAATAACAATGACCACTACTCCCAAGTGTTGCCAGTACTCCTTACTAATTTTATACACCCGCATTTATAAAATAACTAATACACGTTCCTTTTTAATCCGTCCCAAAAGAATGATATATTTTCAAATTGAAAATGCATATCAGCATATCCAGATGGCTTCTCCGCCGGCCCACTCTGAAAGGCAGTGGAACCGACCTTCAAGGGGTATAAATACCCCATTCCCCTCATTTTATCATCATTCTACACTCCCTTGAGCTCTAGAAACCTCCATAAACATTTGCTAAACATTTATAGTCCCTTACATTAAGAATTCAATAAGATTACACTAAACTAGTTCATGAAAAGTGATTTTTCTTGCTTCTACTTGATGTTGTGGTGAGTTTGGTGTTGAAGAAAGTTGGTGTGACAAAAGTTATAGGTATAAGTTATGTTCTTCATCTTGACTTTGATATTGAGTTGTTTTTGGAGGATTTTAATGGTCTGATCTTCAGGTAATTGGCTTATATTATGGACTGATTTTTGAAAGAAGTTTCGGACGGATTTATATATGTTTGTCATGTAGTATCTTGATTATGTTATTGTTGATGTTGTTAATGATGTTTGGGAGTTGTTATGGAATTTGGAGGAAGTAGATGATATAAGGGAAATGCTATCCAAATTTCGTTAACTTATTAACTAGCTAAGTTTGAGTGTGAAAGTGTTCCTATGGACTGATTGTTGTATGAATCATCTTGTATGTAGATTTGCAAGCTTGGAAGGTAGACTTTGAGTGGCTAAGTAAGCGGCAAGGTATGTTAAGGCTGTCCCTTTCTTTTTTAAGGCGTGATCCTATTATTATGAACTTTCACAAATGATGTCCATAATGTCCCTATTCCTACAAATACTAGAAGCCTATGGTTCTTGATGTTCATATGATATCATTGATGTTGATCTCATCTTATGATTATTGTTCCTTCAAGGTGAGATATGTTCATGATTATAGCTCCATAATGATAATCGGAGGTATAACGACCTTACGCCACTCCGATGAATTCAGAAATGCGTTCTTAAGGAATGTTTTGTAAGACATGAACAGTATGCTAGTTATAAGATCCCTAATGATGTACTTAATGCTAGAAGATAGGCTTATGATACAACCAGGAATTTACTAAGGTTTAGTTAATCGGGAAGAAGTCTTAAAGGCCCGAAAATGTGTTTATAAGTCTTATGTGACCATGTAAACATCAACAGATAAGGAGTGACCATCACGGGTGTGTAAGAGTTACTATGTTAGTTATAAGATCCCTAATAGGGCATATGATATTAGAAAGTAAAGCTCATGATGTATTTGCGAGGTAGTCAAGGTTGGGTCAATTCAGAAGGTGTTCTAACAATTTTAGAAGTACGTTTATAAGACTAAGTGCATTTATAAGACTAAGGGTTACATAGAAGCTAATAGATACAGAACGAACAATAGAAGTATATAAAGGGTACCTATAGGGGATATTTGGATCGGCTTGCACATTTCATAGCACATGCATTCATATTTGGGATCGGGCTGCACGTTCGGCAACACATGCATTCATATTTACCAGTGGTCTACGGCCAGTTGGGCAGTTATATATTTAACACCTTGCTATAGCTGGTTGGGAAGTTATTACCACCGAGCTACGACCGGTTGGGCAGTTATGTATTTAACACCATGCTACGGCTGGTTGGAAAGTTATTACCACTGAGCTACGGCCGATTGGGAAGTTACCACTGATCAGTCGGGCAGTTGCGCTCTACCATCGGGTGATAATCGGATGGGCAGTTACCACCATGCTACGATCGATCGGGCAATTACCACTGATTAGTTGGGCAGATAGCACTAGGATGATAAGTAGGTCAGAGACACAGTATTGTACATAGATTTAGTTAAGCACATGCGAGTATAGAGAGACATATATGCTAGATTCTTATTGGTAAGTCAGAAGTGCCAGGTTGATTCTTATTTTTCTTCTTTGCAGTATATCCTTATTATGTTATATTCCCGCCTTGCATACTTGGTACATTATTCGTACTGACATTCCTTTGCTGGGGGCGCTACGTTTCATGCCCGCAGGTCTTAATATACAGGTTGACGTCTCTCCCAGTAGGATATCAGCTTAGCAGACAGTGTTGTTGCACTCCACTTGTTTCAGAGTTGCTCTGTAAGTCAGCATGTTTGCATATGCATTTGACCGGGTATGGCGAGGCCCTGTCCCAGCCACATTATGTCATGTACTCTAGTAGAGGCTTGTAGACAGTATGTACAGTTAGATGTATGTGACAGTCTGGTCCAGCTTGTATACTTGGTTTCAGCTTGCCGATGTATATTATCTTTGGAATTTTGTCCCATAGAGCTTATGATATCTATGAGTTAGCATTATGACCCACTCAGATATGACTAAGAGGTGCATGTATGTGGTGCTTGGTAGGTTAGCTCCGGGTGCTCGTCATGGCCCTCCGGTTGGGTCGTGACATTTACCTTGAATACTGAATATCTAAAGTACTTTATGAGCTGGAAAATAACAATATAATGGCCACTACTCCCAAGTGTTGCCAGTACTCCTTACTAATGTTATACACTTGCAAGTAGAAAATAACTATATTATTCATTGCATTTATCTAACCCTAAATATATTCTGGCAGTACTCACAAACTAGTAGTTAATTAGATTGCTTATTAGAATGTTGTCTTGAATTCTTGATAGTTAGTCATTATTGTAATCATGGTACTATTACAGTCATTTCCTAGAGAAATTTGGCTCGATAGAGCTGGAAAGCAATTGATTCAATGACCTATCGAAGAAATCGAAACGCAATGGCCTATTGAAGAAATCGAAACGCTAAGGACAAACAAAGTCGAGTTACAAAATATAACTCTAAAAGTAGGTTCAAAGACTGAAATCTCAGGTGTTACCAGTGCACAGGTATTATTCTTTCACAAAAGTACTCATTATGAATTTCTATGTAGAAAAACAGTTTTTGTGTGTTTTTTTTTTTTTTTTCCCCTCCCATTTAGGAGGATTTATAGTGTTTCCACACTTCCCCTCCACTGTGACTCGAACCCAGGACCTACCGGTCGTGGGTGGAGGTGCTTAACCACTGAGCCATCCCTCACTTGTCACAGTTTTTGTGTTAATTTCCTAGATTGCCCTTTTTTTTATTATTATTATTTTTTTTTTTTAAGATCTAATCACCCATAATAGCTTGGGTGAGCTTTATTCCATCACTGCAAGTATTGAAGGGGGATATAATGGCTGACCTTCAGTTAAAAAAAAAAAACACAAGATGATAGTTCATCCTGGAGACAGAAGAGGACTGGATGACCTTGCTACATCATTTGTCCATTTCTCTACAACAAGTTAACTTACAAAAAAAATTAGCTTTGTCATACCTAATTCTAAAGCTAGGTAGTTGACTCTTATCTAAGGAAAAATCCCCCTTAGCTTCCCTTGGAATGTTATGAAAATCACCATACAAAAAAGATTCTCCTTTTCTAGAAGCATTTTTGGCTAGAATGTCAGCTACTTGGTTTGCTTCCCTATAACAATGTGTAGGTGCAGCAACAGCTTGCAGAAGGATTTGTGATATGTCTTCAATTATGTATTTGAGCCTCCGATTGTTGGTGTGATTCTTGATGAGCATATCCTTGATGATTAAAGAGTCTATCTCAAGAATAAAACCCCTATATCCATTCTGTGGACACCAATTTGCTCCAAATTTAGCAGCTAGTGCCTCTGCTTCATTGTTGCTCTTGCAGTTGACTTGTAGTGAAATGCCATGATGAAGTTTCCTTGATCATCTCTAACTAGTCCACCAATTCCTGCTTCCCCACTCCCTTGAATAAAACTCCCATCAGTGTTCACCTTTATTTTTCCCAGAGGAGGTTTTTCCCAACACATTTTTTTCCATTTAAGAACAAGTTTCAATCTTTCCACAGTATCACAAATCCTAATCCAAGGCATAGCCCAGTCACATTTTGGAAAGGCCTTACCAATGAATATTTTAATGTTCCACAGGATCTTATAAGTCATCCTACTATACAAGAATTTCTTTTGATATCCATATTTACAAGAGCACCAGTTTTTCCAAATCTCCCATATAATCATCATGGAACAATTTGTATGATTATCTTGTGGACCTTGTTTTTTTTTTCCAAGTTCCACCATCTGTTCAACACTTCTTTAATAGGCATGATCTGGTGAGCCAAACCTAGGGGTCTTCCAGAGTGATTCCAGATAAACTTGGCAGCATCACTTTTAATAAAAACATGTTGGATGGATTCTGTCTGAGTCACATTGCAGCAAAAACAATTTGTGGTCAACTGATTCTGAGGGGTTCTATGCTTGTTTTGAATCTCATCAAATGGAATTCTCCCTTTTAAAATCCTCCATATCATGAATGAGATTCTGAAAGGTACATTCTTGTTCGAGCATTTCTTCATAAAACTATTTGTTTCTCTTTTGCTCCTTATCATCATCCAAGCTAGTCTGTTAGAAAAACAACCATCATTAGTTTCATTCCACACTGGTAAGTCTTCTTTGCCCCTTTTACCAGTTTTAATAGAACTTATGTGGTGCACAACATCATCTGGTAGTAGATCATAGTGTTTACCCATGATCCATTTCCCATCACTGATGAAGGCATCCACCTTAAGTTCACCAGATTTAGTCACATTTTCAGCATAATTGGACAATGGACCAAGTCCTGTCCAATTATCCCACCAGAAACTTCTATCACCCTTATTAATATCCCAAATGATACATCTCTCTGCCTCTTGCTTGATCTGCATCATTTTTTGCCAATCATGAGACTGTTCAGATCTCCATTTCTTAGTAGCAACATGACCTCTGATACAATATTTAGCTCTAAGAAACTTAGTCCAAAGTGAGTCAGCAGTCCTGAAATTCCACCATCTTTTTGTAGCTAAAGTACTACAAATATCTTGCATCTTCCTAGTACCAACACCTCCCTCCTCAATGGGATGGCAAAGTTATCCCATGACACCCAATGTTGTTTAGTCTTTTCTGCTGAGGAGCCCCAAAAGAACCTGGAAAAATACTTCTCCATTAGGGACAAGGTCCCTTTTGGAGGGCATAAAGCAGCAAGTATGTGAGTTGGAATAGCTTGTAAAACATGTTTTATTAGAGTCATTCTACCCCCAGGAGAAAGGAATTTACTTTGCCAACCTTTCAATCTTTTCACAATTTTGGAAATCATATCTTCAAAATACAGAAGTCTCTTTCTACCGATATATAAAGGACATCCTAGATATGTAAAAGGGAAAGACTTATCTAGAAAACCAGTAAGAAGCCTAGTCCTATTAATCCTGTAAGTAGAAACTTTAGGAGAAGTAAGGAAAAAACTTTTCTTTTCATTAACCATTTGTCCAGAACTTTTTTCATACTTCTTTATAGTTTTCATAACAAGTTTAATGGACTTGGTATTACCACTACTAAATGTCAACACATCATCAGCATAGGCAAAATGGTTAATACATGGGCCATTTTTGTTCATGGAGAAAGGAATGAAATTTTCATTAACAGTTAGGTTGTTGAGCATTCTAGAAAACACCTCAGCAGCTATTATAAACAAAGTGGGGGATAAAGGATCCCCCTGTTTCAAACCTTGGCCTGACTGAAAGAAACCTGTTCTTGTCCCATTTATAATAATTGAATACCATACTCCTGAAATTAGCCTCCAAACCAAGTTAACAAAGGAGTCAGAAAAACCAAACTTTGATAACACATCAATCAGAAAATTCCAGGACATATTTTGCTTGATATATGGTTCTATATTCTTATTTATTATTATTTTAGGCGGATGTAGAAATTTTCTTCTCAATCCCAATGACAATGCTCGAGCAGGCAGAGGTGCTGGAATCAAATTTCACTAATCCACAAGAGATAGGTAACGAAGTGGTTCATCAACCAACATTGGTGAAGGACCTTTTGGGTTGCTAGTATTCTTTTGAATTTTCAAAAAGAATGAAAAATTTGTTGTGGTAATGGGAAGTGACCAAAAAAGGTATCTCCCTAATCATGATATGTTTTATACAAAAAAAACACTTTGGATTTTGTTTTTATATAGCAAAAAAGGAAGGTGTTTTCAAGAGCATAAGTGTTATTTTAATAACACATTATTTTTGTACTTGTAGATTTAGAAATTCATTATGAAGCTTTTAAATGCAGGTCTTCTTTGGGTAATGAGTATGATAATAAATCAATTATGGAGCCTTTTTGGACGTTGATCCTATTACAGAAAAGCTGTCATTGAGGATTTTAGTAAGTTTCACTATCAAAATAAAAATTTCGTAATTGATTGATAATGCAACACATATGAAGGTGGAGCAATGTATCGTTATCCAGCCACATCGTTGAATGTTACTCCTATAGTGCGGCTTTGACATTTAGTTGAACTTCCCTAATATGCCATATTAGGAGTGTATATATATATATATATATATATATATGCTATTATAAAAGTTATTATTTTGAGTTATAACATTCGCTGCCTTAAAATATGTTTCCTTAACTTGATGATGGGGTACCAACAATAAATAAAGAAATTAGAAGAAAAATCATGAATATGTCACTTTAAAGAGAAATAGAAGAAGAATGAAAAAATATTTTCTTGAATTTTCTTTACGGAAAATTAAAGCCAAATACCATTCCACCATCTAATTTAATTTACAAACTATGTACACAGTGTATAGGTAGTGTATACTTTCTACTAATTATACATATACTATGCATGTCTATACACAACATATGCAACTGAAGTGTATAAAAAGTGTATATTTTGGCCATGTTGGCATGTTGGTAAACTAGTTGGCCGAAGGGTATACATAAGCTTCCATTTTCTTTAGTAATTTTATCTTTTTTTTTTTTTTTTTTTTTTTTTTTTTTTTAACTATTTTATCGTAGGATTGATGAAAATAATAAAGTTTATACAGAAAATTCTTAAAACTGATATACTCCATGAAACGACAAAATTTTCACATTAGATCCAAAACGATCTATTAATTCTTGACTATGAGATGTTAGTTTTTGTCACTTGAGCTAGACTTATAATATTTTTCCTTTTTGTTTTCTTCTTAAAAGATCGATCATTCCATAGTAGAAAGCTTTGGTGGAGGAGGAAAAGCTTGCATCGCAACTAGTGCTTATCCTACTTTGGCCATCAATGATAATGCCCACATATTTGCTTTCAACAATGGATCCCAACATGTCGAGATTTCCGGTTTGAGTGCTTGGGAGTCCGGAACCAAAATGCCTTCAAAAAAATATTTTGAACTAAAATATCCCAACAAAAAAAAAAAGTTACCAAAGTACCTTTAGCGCAGTATTTTACTGCGCTATAGCACTTGACGGAGCCGTTAAGTGCTATAACGCAGTAAAATACTGCGCTATCTAAAAGTTTCTCTTACCTATAACGCATTATTTTACTACTGCGTTATAGGAGTCCCCCATTTCTCACATTTTTCACTCCTGTTTACGTAGTTTATCTTTTTTACGTAGTTTAGCCGTATATTAATCATGCTTTGAGATTCCAGAACATCAATATTTTATATAGAACTCTAGTTATATTTGTACAATTAATAAAATAGGCTCAACACATCAAGAATATGTAATACTTTGGATTGTCATTTTAGTGGTTGAAAAGTGCTCGAAGTCTTTTTTTATTTGAAGACTTGTAGTCACTAGCTTTAAGTTATTTATCTTTTAGGGTTTCGTCTTAGTTTTAAATTAATGCTTAACTTTATTTTGAATGTGTCACGATTTTTTTTATTATCAATTTAGGATGTGAAACTATAAACAATAATAAAGACTAAGATAATATTTATAAATATGCAAAAAATATATAATATTTACGATAAATTGTACAACACTAATGTATATACACTATCGAGGATGGGTCCCACATGTAGTATGCCGGAGACTATCCCTGGGCCTAAGGCTCATGCCATCCCCACCGCCCTCGCCATCGTCTCCATCGCCCTTTTTCCTCTTAATAATCGGGCGCTCCAAGTCATGATCATCTCCTCTTCCCCTAGCCCTTGCGCCCTTAACTAGAACGTGTTTCTTCTTGGGATCTAGTCCCGCTGGCACGCTCAGAACCTCAGGCTGAGCTGGGTCTGGAAACTCGACCTCTTCCTCGTCGGAAGTCGCCACCGCAGGCGCCGAAGGATGAACCTGAAAAGTATATAAATATTAGTACCATTTCTTATTTATATTGAATACATTAACGTTATTTATTTAATCAAACTTGTGTGTCAACGGGCGCCTGAGTAGGCTCCTGAGATGGCTCTGTAGGCTCCTGAGATGGGTCTGGTGGTGAATATGAGGTAGTCTCCTGGACAAGATGCTGTTCGAAGTCCAAGTAAAGGTTACAAAAATTAAATAAATATTTATCTTATATTAAATAAAATTAGTTTTAAGTAAAAAACTTATATGCGCCTCGGTAGTCTCATGAGAAGACACCTCTGCCTCGGCAGGCTGATGAGAATGCTCCGGAATGGGCAGCTCCTGTGGACCCACTGGCGCCGAATCCTAAAATATGAAAAAAATGAAATAATGAGTACTTTAAATGATCAATTATGTATATTAAATAATGACCTTATATTGAATAAAACTAATTTTAATTAAAAGTTTACATGTGGCTCGACAGTCACATGGGAAGACATCGCTGGCTCGGCAGGCCCATGAGAAAATGCCTGAGTGTGTGGCTCTAGTGGACCCGTTGGCGCCGAATCCTAAAATATAAAATAGTACTAAATAATGAGTAACATATATATATTTAAAATAAAAAATTTAAATGAACAAATAAGTATTTTAAATACTAACCGGGATAAAAAACTCATCGAAGTCAAGAATCCGGGCTCTCTCTAAATTCCTCACAGGCCGCTCATCAGCTAATGAAGCGCGTAACGCCGCCCAATCAACGTTATCACGCTCCTCCATGTATGCATTCTGGCTCGGCTGTGATGAAGACCCGGGTATCTCAGCAAGTAAGAGCGCCGGCGTAAACGTAGGTGAGTCCCCAGGTGAGCTGCCACCGGCCTGGAAGGGCTGCGGATGGACTAGACCGTGAACGCCCTCTGGAATGGGATCGGCCTCATCCGCCTCATCTACCAGTCCTCCACCACCAGGTCCTCTAGCAGCAGCGCCGCGTCCTCCGGCAGCACGGCGTCCTTTGCCAGCACGGCCTCCTCCTCTGGGAGCACCCGGTGCTGCCTGATACTCAGCCTCTGGAACAGGCTCCACCATGCGCCTAATCTCGCCTGCCTGGCGGATACCATCCTCGGAAATCCTAACCATCTCCGCGGCAAGCCCAGGGTAAGGCATATGCTCTAACCCCAAGATGCGTAAATGTTGTACGGCCACCAGCTGCATTTGTATTTAACAAAAACAAAAAAAGTTTATTTTTAAAACGTAACAATTAATGAAATTAGATAAATCTAAATACGATAAACTTACCAATGCCTCGTACTGCCCCGCGAGTGTTGAATATCTTACATCCCTAGGGGGACGCAAAGTTGGGTTGCTGATTAATCGACGTGTGATCTGATGATACCAGCGCATGTAATGCTCAATGGGAGTCAAATGGCCGACCACCGCTAAAGTGCCCAATCTGTTATGCCAACGGTAGAGCTGGACATCCATGAAAGCCAAAACATCATCATCAACGGCAGCTCGATCGTCCCGCTGGTAGTGTTGGAGCTCATGACGGACATCAGGGGGTATACTCTGTGTATGCCCAAACTGTCGTAAGACACGCTCGGGCATGTGATCCTCTACGATGTTGTCACGACCCAACCCCGTGGGCCGCGACTGGTGCCCTACTTGGGCACCCAAACGGACATACAAACTAAATCATCATTTTTAAACAGAGTTGAGAACGAATATTATCTTGCGCGATTGCGCGTACAAAACATTATATCAGAATCAGAAGAGGCAGCGGAATATACATCGCCGAACATATGCACATATATCAAAAAGCCGGCAAGGCTATCAAATATGTCAAAAGCCGACAAGGCTGTCAAATGGCACAACGGCCCAAAACGCATATACAAATGCACGCCGACAAGGCTGCCACAAACATATACAAAATGCACGCCGACGAGGCTGCCATAACGAATAGAGTCATGCAAACACATCCGTACAGAAGTAGACACACACACCCACAAATACGTCTACAGACCTCTAAACAGACAAACTGAATCATATGGCGGGATAGGGCCCCGCCGTGCCCCTGAACAAATACATGTATACATAGCGAACGAATATATACCAAAATGTGTGCTCTGAAATGAGAAGAGCACTCCAAACAGCAGAAGAGGGTGTCCTAAATGGGTAGATCACCAAACTGTGCGTCTGTACCTGCGGGCATGAAACGCAGCCCCCCGAAGAAAGGGGGTCAGTACGAAATATGTATTGAGTATGCAAAGCAGAATATACAGAAAGCAAATCTGAGACATAAACGAAATAGAAGTACCAAACATAAGTGCAAATCCAACATATCAAAATTTGCTTACTTTCAAAAATATGTAAGTAATGCATAGGGTACAGAAGAATATGGTCGCCCACCCGACGATGGCGCCATAACACAGCATAACACCAGAAAGTTTCAAATCTCCGTATCCCCGTCACATATCACATCACAACATAACACCATACACAGCATAACACCAAATATAGGTGGAACCCGACCCTCATTAGCGAGTAGCTCGGAGAACCATAACACAGCATAACTCCGGAGTATATCAAAATGCGCACGATAACAGAACGGGCCGGGAACCGGCGAAAGATATAACAGAACGCACGAGCAGAGTCATGAGTAACCATATGCATAAAATCATTATCATAGACTCAAATATAAGTAAATGACCATACTTGAAATTCGAAATGATAATCATACCAAATTCTTTCAAAAGTCGTCCGAATTACATAAAGGAAAGTCGCGGGACCCACAGATGGGTATTGACCCGAATCGGGCCCGCCTATGGAAAATATACTCATTATATGCCATATAAACTTCTACAACAATATTGAAGCTATCCGAGCCTTTCGGTGAAAGATATGGCGTTTCGTAGTTACGGAATTCTTTAAAACAACTATTTTTGTACAAAGTTTGGAAATCAATTCTTTCAAAAACATAAAGGTTCATATTTCATCACATCATACATAAGAATGCCAAGAAATATATATAAGGATCATAACGTGCTCGGATTTCGAATTTGGAATTTCCTCGAGGCTCGTGATATAACCTATTGAAAACTAAGGCATGCCAAAAGAAAGAAGAGTTGCGCTTTACATACCTCGTACGCACTCCAAGATAGCCAATCTAAAGTAAATCCCAATCTACGCCTCGGGCTCCCCAAGGTCTACAAATATGCCAACGAATATCCAATATTAAACATAGGCACTTAAGCCATTCATTCCAAACTAACATTAAATTCTACAGAAAATTCGGCAGCATTTCCCCTGTAAATAGGCCAACCCGAGAATTTAACTCGCTCAAAATCAACAGCAACAACCACAATAACCAACCTAGCAACTCCAATAACCAATCTGAAAGACAATATTACATTAATACTCTCTTTTTCATCATTCGACAACTTTCCAAATATTCAATTCAACGGCTTACCTTCAAGCCAACATCAACGCCTATACATTCAAATACTAACCCAAACCCATACTAACAACATTCAAGAACATTCTAAATAATTCACATAATATTTCCAACGATCTAACAATTTCTCCAAATTGGGCCGAAAACAGCCCCTAAACTATAACATAACGATGCCCGAAATTCTAACGAACACTTACAACACACCAAGCAGCCCATATACACTTCTTACGCCTTATTTCATGCCATCTTTTCAGCAAATTTCAGGGAAATACAACACCAGCCACACGACACCACATCATCTATTCATATGCAAGTAAATCACATTATTATCTCTATAATCCTTACAACAACCCACAACAATTTTAACTCCAACTCTAACCATTAAATTCCGTCATTCTCATCACATAATCTATGATTACAACAACCAAAATATTAATTCAAATCAATCCATCAAATTTCAATTAAAAACAGCCCCTACGGCATTCAACAACATTCCAACATTCGTGCAATTCATGTTACCAAGTTACAACTATGCTTCAACATCAAGATACATAATTTCACACATACAATTTACATTTGCATATTCCCCACACGTCCAACTTCATCATCAAACACATAGAAAAATGATCAACTCTTACCTTAACAAGTTGGCTTTTTCCACTTGGCTAGAATTTGTGAAATGAACTAATACTTGTTCTTGTTGCTCCAAATGAATTCTCCACGTTATTATCACCTTCCTAAGGGCTGAAATACCTAGAAAAACTGATTTTTGGATCAACAAATTTGAGCTCCAATTTTGCTAGCCATGGTCGAATGCCATGGCTTATGCTCTCTCTCTCTCTCTAGCTTGTATATCAACGTTTCCTTCACGTATACACCATATTAAACCTTTAATCCAAATTGATAACATGAGTAGGAGGTTGAAATTACCTTTAGAAATCAGAATCTTCAAGAATCTTGTTCCTCTTTCCAGCTGCTTGCTTAACAACACAAAAAAAAAAAAACTTAAGCTACAACTTCTCTTTAACTAATATCATGTCAAAGGTCTAGGATTTAGCTTATATGATGGCTCAATTAGAAAGGGGGTTTGGGAGAGAAAATAAGGGTTTTGGATCTGTTTTAGGTCGTGTGAAATGATATAGGGCAAAGTGGTGACTTATCTATTGAGTTTAATGGGCCTCATGGGCCGAAATGTGAGTGTTTGGGTCGGGTCCAAACTTGCTGCCCTGCCAGCCCAACTTGCATCGTCCATATCTTCTTATCCCGATATCATTTTGACGAGCGGTTTGTTGCATTACAAACTAGACTCGATGAACTTCATTTTAGGCTTTTGAAACACCTTAAAACTCCTCATAGTCAAGGAGATATGCCTCCTACAATATAGACTAAAATTGGGTCCGAAATTTTACTGAAGTTCCGATTCATTTCGTTTAACTTCTAATCCTCTTCCAACCTTATGTAACCTCTTATGCATACATATACACACTTATATACATCAATAAAAATCCATATACACATCTCGAAGGGTCCAGAGAATCACAATAACCTTAAGCATAACTAGAGAACTCACAAAGCTTTGACGAAACTCCAATCGCAAAAGTATATTCATATCTTTTGTCCATCCTCTATATCATTACTAATAATCTCAAATACTTTAAAAGGTCACTCGCATTACCTCATATACATACTCATAACGCGATTTCAAATCCTTTAGGTTACCATGTCACCTCGGGATACTTAAGGCAACCATATATATAACGATATTCTTACTAACTCGATTAACTTTCCTTGAACCTTCATAACTCATTTCTTTTTCTTGTTTTACTTCAAGTAACACGGATTATTATGGAGTGTAACAGATGTCCAGGTGTATCAATGGACACCGCGACCTCCAAACCCCCTAACCTGCCCTACAGAAGGGGGGCAAACCATCTAATATCGCAGCGTACGGCGTCCATATAAAAAGCTGCATAACATATAAATACAAATCAGTGATCACCAAGTAGAAAATACGTTTAATTAAATTATTAATGTAAATTTAAATAGTTTTACCGCATCGTCCGCCATGTGATCAAGCTGGTCCCGGAATGGAAGAATACTGTGGTGCGTATCGACATCCCGGTCAAAACCCGTTGTCCACCTCCTCGCATAAGGCATGTCAATATCGAGGTGATGCCTAGGTACGGGCTGAAAAGGCAGCATCCTCTCCCACGCCCATAACTGTAAGCGATATTAGAAAATATGATTTTTTTTGTCGTCCTTTCAAGAGGTTTGTTGACATTAAAAGAACGCACACTTAAATATTACCTGGAGAAGAGCAAAAAATCCACACACATCTCTGACAGCACCAATAGACGCTTGACACAGGCATCTGTAAAGATGCGCCAAAACAGCACCGCCCCAGCTGTAGTCTCCCAAGCGGTCCAGATGCTCCAGAAAAACCAAGTAACGTAAACTGACAAAGGCACCCGATGAATTCGGGAACAAGATGCCCCCGAATATAATAAGCAGGTACAAACGGGCATGACGATCAACATCGTCCTGCGGGGTTCCGTCGTCAGCCGGATCCAGACCCTCCAAATAAGTGCAGAGTGCACTAAGCTGAACCCGACTCTGTCCCGATATCTGGGCCGCGGCATCAGGGACGAAGTGGGTGAGCCTAGTCAACTCTGTCACCCACGTCTGACTAGGAGGAGGCTCGTACCGAGTGTACAGTGGCTCTCCATCTACCCGCAATCCAAAGAGGACCTCCACATCCTGAAGTGTAATCGTGGCCTCACCAGTGCGAAGATGGAAGGTATGGTCTCTAGCCTCCACCGCTCAACCATAGCCGTGATGAGCGCCCAATCATGTTGTACCCGACCAACGGACACGCAACGGTAGATGCCGCCCCGAAACAATATCTCCAACACCCGAGGGTGTGGGAGGTGCTCGCGTAAAAGAGCCCACGCTCTCTGCAACCTACGGGGACGGAGCCTAATAGATATCCCTATAGTACCGGCCCATAATAACTCTGACCTATGATTGTCTTGCAAAGACAATACTGATCTATCAGCGGGCCCAGGGTGAACAGCGGGCCTCGGGTGATCATCGGGCCCAGGGGGAACATTCGGATCCATGAAAGAGTCCAGTCTGTACAAACTAAATTAGTCATTATTCTTGAAATGAAAGATAAATTATATTAACTAATCGAAATTTAGCAGTAATGTTTGTTTGGAACTCTATTTTGAATATGTGATACATTTTTAGTTGACCAAATAGCCAACACAACTACGATAAAATTAAACTAAAAGAGTATATTCGTCGACCACATATTTTCCTATAAACTTTACATTTTTATCGTTAGCTTATGTATTTATGAAAAGAAGAATTTTAACTATTCTTTTTAGGATAATTTTTTTTTATTTAACATATATATTCACGCTTTTAAAATTGTATAGATTATCATTTCATAATCGTTTACAACTTGTTTGGATGGTTGTTACCTATTGTATTATATTATGTTGTTATTTTAAATAAAATGTTTGCATTGATTGCTACTTTAATTTTTTTGTTATGTAACGACCAAAGGTTCTATTTTATGTAACCACTGATTTGGTCCTATACAATACAACACAATACGATAAATGTCAAAACAATACATAACAATCATCCAAACAAAGTGTTAACAATATAATAATTCATTACCAATCAACTTCTTTCAATTCATAAAGAATATTTACTAAAATAATAATTCATTAACAATTCATAAATAATTAACCAAATTAACAACTCATAAACATATAACAAATTAACAATGCATAAACATTTAACAAATTAACAATTCATAAACATTTATCAATTAATGAATTAAACCAAAAAAAAAAAAAAAAAAACGGAACAGTGGCAATCAGCCACTGCCCAGCCCGATCAAACAAAAAAAAAATGAAATTTTAATTTTTTTTTTGGAAATTAACGACGATTAAATGTTAAACATGCATGCAATATAATGTATCTAACAAAATAATAACAAAAGTTCATAGTAGAAAACCTTAATCGAGGATTTTTTGTAGAGTTATTTTAATCGAGTTGTACGCTGTTTTTTCTCAAAATTCGAACTTAGAATCTTGCTCCTTGACTTGAATATACCGAGAATCTACACTTTTCGGATAAATTTTATAGAAAACGACGTTTTTAAGATGTGGGGACCACCTTGGCTCACCTCCAATGGCGTTTTGAATTTTTTTTTGCCACTAGAGGGAACCAGTGGTGGAACCCGATCGGGTTATAGTGAATTAATATAGCGCAGTATTTTACTGCGCTATAGGAGATAGAAAAACTCCTATAACGCAGTAAAATAATGCGTTATAGGTGAGAGAAACTTTTGGATAGCGCAGTATTTTACTGCGTTATAGCACTTAACGGCTCCGTCTCCGTCAAGTGCTATAGCGCAGTAAAATACTGCGCTAAAGGTACTTTAGTAACTTTTTTTTTGTTGGGGTATTTTGGTTCAAAATGTTTTTTTTTAGGGTATTTTGGTTCCGGACTCAGTGCTTGGAGTCTAAACCTGGCTCAGATAAACTGAATCGTTAACCATTTTGTTTTACAACTTGTTTGGATGGGTTATTACCTATTATATTGAATTTCTATTTTGAAAATAATGTTTGTTTTTATTGTTACTTAAATGTCATTGTCAAATTCACTGTTACGAAGAATTAAAAACTATTTTATGTAATGATCGATTTGGTGAAATAAGGCCGTTGCCTTATTCTTTACTATTATTTCCTTGCTTAATATATACCCTACTTTTCTTTTCAGTCCATTCTTATAACCTATTTTGTGATCATCATCATATTATAAACAAGTTGTTTTTTCTTTTCTACAGTAAACATATCTGCTATATATGTTTCTGATTTATTTTTTTCTCTTGTATCTAAAAGAAACTACAAATAGTTTCCTTCCTCGCTTCTTATGCAAATTTTACGTACTTGGTGATGATGATGATTTCTCTTTAATTATTTTTACTTTGTGAATGTCTATTTAAAACATTAGCCCGACAACAAGTATATATATGGAGTCCGGCGCCTAAAGGGCATGTTTTTTAAGTCAAAATTTCAAAAAGGCTTGTGAACTGGATGAAAAATCTACATGACATGGCTAATTATTAGTAGGTATTTATATTTAATAGCTACACTTTATTTTAATTACATCTTATAGCTGAATCTTGTATATCAATTACACAATATAACTAATTCAAACCCATCTCCTCTTATTCCATTGTATCAATCTTTTTCTCTCAACCCCTCTCTCTTGTCCCTCAACTCTCTCTCCTTTTTCACTCCATCTTCTCCGTCGTAGCTGCTGCCGGTCCTCCCATCGCCGCCGGAGCTCCATCGACATATAACATCTTATCAACGATTTCAAACATAAAATATTTCCATAAAAACATCTCCTAAAGCTTATGTGGTATTCGTACCAATAATGCTATATATAGCAACTATATTCCAGCGTTTTCTAGTGTGCCAGCTCAGATTTTCCGGCGTCCCTCCAGCGGTCGACTCAGATTTGGTGGTTTTCTGGCATGCCGGCTCAGATCTAGGCTTATTATTTTTTTGTATTTCAAATCAAAGTGTATTTTATTTTCTTGTATCTGAGATGGAGGTGTATTTTATTTTTTGTATTCAGTATCTGAGTGTATTCGTTAATTTTTTTGTGCACAATTCAGTGTTTGGGCTTGTATTTATTTTTTGCATTCAGTATTTGAGTGTATTCGTTAAATTTTTAGTGTAAAAGTCAATGTTTCTTGAGTTAATTACACCCCTTATCAATTAGGTACTAATGCTACCAAAATTAAGCCACATTTTAAAACCTTTCAAAAAATGACCCACTCCATTCCCTCCCCTCTCTCTTCTTCGCTTCGCCGGCATCCCCACGACGCCACTGCCGGCGGTCGGTACCATCGGAAAATACAGAGACAAAGTTTGTTGCCCTACCTGTACCTACGCCGCCGTCGTCACCACCGCACGCCGCCATCACAAGGTCACCAGAGATCTCAGATTTGAAACTTTCCGGTAAATATGAATCGAGAGTCTAGCTTAGGTAGGTCACCGGAAAAGATAGATCTGAAGCTTTCTAGCACCGGTGATTCATTCTGAAAATCTAAAACTATTTGCTGAATAGAAAATATACGCGATCACATGCAACATTGAGTTCCTTTTGGATTTCTTGTTCCCCATTTTTAATTTCGTTTTCCTTATTCCGACTTCGGATTGCTAACTGACTTTTCTGTAGCTCTTGTTGGATATTATTTTTGCTTAAAATTTTGCTTATGAAATCGGAGGATAAGATAGTAAGCTACACTTTTTCTGTTATGACATCTAGCTCCGGTATATCGCCAGAGAGGATAGATTTGAAGTTTTCAATTGCATAATATAGTATATGGGTGTATATAAGTGTATATGGGTGCCTAATATTGTATATGAGGGTATTCATAATATTGTATATGGATGTATATGGGTGTATATGGGTGTATATGAGTGCATAATATTGTATATGGGTGCATAATATTGTATATGAGTGTATCCATAATATTTTATATGGGTGTATAATATTGTATATGATGTATATGGGTTATTATATTGTATAATATTGTATATCGGTGTATTTGCGTTAAAACTTTGCAATGTAAGTTTTGAGTTATTTTTTTTGCAATGTAAATGAGTAAATTGTATATTTATGAAATTTTCCCATGTTTCTTTATGTATTTTTTTTTTCATTTTGAAGGACATTTTTTTTTTGTATACAAATAACTAAAGTGAATTTGAATACAGTTGAATATTTCCTATATTTTTTTGCATTATGCTTTTTGAATACAACTGATTTTAAATATAATAAATTGAATACAGTGTAAAAGTAGCTACAAATAAATAAATACAATTGAGTTGAATACGTCTGACTTGGATACAACTTAGTTAAATACATCTGACTTGAATACATCGAAATCTGACTTGAATACAATGAAATTTGACTCCGCCGAATTTTGAACCCAATCTACTGTAACTACGAAATGTAATTAGCAAAAGTATAGATATGCCTAAAAAAATCCCCAAAGTGTAGTCATTTGTGTAAGTTTCCCGTAAATCAAAAGGGGTTTATCGTATAGCCCTCCACGAGTTGCCATATAGTTTTAACAGAACCCTTACTGTCGCCTGTTGCGTATCCAATTTTTTTTAAAAAAATATTCGGAAAAGGGCCTAAAATACCCTCGAACTATTGAAAATGTAGCAAAAATACCCTCCATCCACCTTTCAGCCCCCAAATACCCTTTTCATCCACCTATTGGGTCTAAAATACCCTTATCACCACCTATTGGGTCTAAAATACCCTTATCACTAACAGAATCTTTTCATTAAATACGTGTCATTTTTCTATTGGTTGGATTATAAAATTAATTAAACTAATTAACTTTTGCAATATTGACTAGATAGTGCCCCCCCCCCCCCCCCCCCCCCGTGATTTTTTTTTTTTTTGAAAAAAAAGTTGACATTTTTTTTTGCACCCCACCCCGCACCCTACCCCCCCCCCCCCGACGCAAAAAAAATTAATATTTTTGAAAAAAAAAGTTTTAACGTTTTTTTTTGGGTTTTTTTAGCTGGGAGGGGAGGGGGGCGTAGGGTGCGGGGTTTGGGGGTGGGGGGAGGGGGAGGGTGCGGGGTGGAAAAAAAAGTCAACTTTTTTTTCAGCTGGGAGGGGGGGGGGGGGAGGTGTAGGGTGCGGGGTGTGGTGCAAAAAAAATATTGTTACGCTTCTCAACTTCCTAGTAAAAGCACAAGTACTGTGAAATGTCTTGATAAATTAAAATGTCTAATGTAATTGAGTTACAAAAAAAAAAAATATCTCACCCTAAAAAACATGGTATATTTTCAACCAAAAATCTAAAAGGCACAAGTGTAGACTATAATATTTTTTTTGCACCCCACCCCGCACCCTACACCTCCCCCGCACCCCCCCCGCACCCCCGAAAAATCTAAAAGGCACAAGTTGGCTTTTTTTCCACCCCGCACCCTCCCCCTACGCCCCCCTCCCCTCCTAGCTAAAAAAACCCAAATAAAACGTCAAAACTTTTTTTTTCAAAAATATTAATTTTTTTTGCGTCGGGGGGGGGGGGGGTAGGGGTGTGGGGTGGGGTGCAAAAAAAAATGTCAAATTTTTTTTCAAAAAAAAAAAAAAAAATCAATGCGGGGGGGGGGGGGGGGTAGGGGGTGGGGGGCACTTGGGTTATCTGGTCAATTAGTTTAATTAATTTTATAAGTCAACCAATAAAAAAATGCCACGTGTTTGACCAGAATATTCTGTTAGCAATAGGGGTATTTTAGACCCAATAGGTGGATGGTAAGGGTATTTGGGGGTTGAAAGGTGGATGAAGGGTATTTTTGCTCCATTTTCAATAGTTCGAGGGTATTTTAGGCCCTTTTCCGAAAAATATTTTACTTGCAAATCGTGGAGCCCTGCATCATTTGCAAAACATTTTTTTAAAAAGAAAACTAATAGCAAACTGTGTAGGGGCACAAGATTTGCCAACCCAAATATTTTTTTAAGTCCATTTTTTCCTGATGTTATTACGGCTTATTATTTTATTTTTTTCATTAGTTGGCACATTTGGTTCAAAAATATTTTAACTCATCCTAGAACGAACAAAGTCATACAATAATTAAAAATTTGTGAAATAATATGTGAACATACAAAAAACACAAAAATACAAGTTAAGTAAACGTCACACATTATATAAATAGTAAATGTTAAATTAAATATTTAATCAAACTCCACAAGACGTATTATATATTTATTACAATAAAAACAACAACATATTCATAGAAGATTACATAAGGAAAATTTAGGGCAACTCGTGCCTTTGTGCATGATATAAAAGGCGTCCACTTAAAAAAAAAAATTGGGTTGGCAAATCGTGCAGGAGTACATGATTTGCTATTAATTCCTGAAATAAAAAAATTGCTTTGCAAATTGTGTCCACGATTTGCACGTTTTTTTTTTTTTTTTTTTTTTTAAAAAAATTGGCATCGCAACAGACGACAGTAAGAGTTCCATTAAAATTATAGGCAACTCGTGGAGGCTACACGATAAACCTCTTTTGATTCGTCGTGTAGTTCACAACCTCTTTTGGAATTTTTGCTTAAAAAACATGCCTTTGGACGCCGGACTCACGGGCTGTTAAAAATATAACTAACACGATTTGGTACAAACATCTGAATGTGTTTCATTAATCTTGTGAGATGCATTCTTCTGACTCGTTCGATCCGTCCTCCATCATTACACCTGAGAGGCAGTTTGTGCTCAAATAATAAACCTTGTTATGTTATTTGTTTGATAAGATTTTTATATTCACGGATTCTGTGTAAAAGATCATTCGTACGTTCATTGTCTCTCTGCTATCTAATCATGGTGTTTTTAGCTAGCTACCAATTCGCTACATATATATATATATATATATATATACCATGAAATCAACACGTTCTTTCAAATTGCCGCACCGTTTCAATACCTAAGCGTCTCTTAGGAACGCAATTGAGTTAAGCTGAAAATCAATTACACTAATCAAAATCTCCTTTAACTTTAACTATCGGCATTTTCTATCCTACAATGTATATCATGATTTTAATATTTTCAGTCTTCCATATGTATAATACCTGATAGTTGAGGTAGGAAAATTAAACAACTGATAGTTGAGGTGTGTTTTGTTAAGTAATTGATGATAGTTTAGGTAGGAAACTCTCACACCTGATAGTTCAGGTAGGAAACAAAAAAAAAAAAAAACTCGAGGTGTGTTTCTAACCATTATCTCATAAAATTAAGGATATTAATAATTTTCACCCATTAAATTTAAACAGACAAGTTGGAATATAATATGACTACGAGATATATGAGTCACCTCTCTTGCTTGCCGTCTCGGAGTGGTTGGAATATATTACTATTTAGGATTAGTTGGAATGTCTTATATATAAATTGACTTGTAAATAAATTATTTTGACGCGTACAAGAGAGAGTGTGACGGGATAGTGGATATATATATACCTACTTTAGTTCGATGCAACATTTGCACAAACAGAAGGAAGTAAAGTTTGTTGCTTTCACCAAGCCAAGATTCATAGACTGTTCTTATGTTTTGGTGTTCTTAACCTCAATAACATTGTAAATCAGTATCTTCTTTTCGTCATGGCTCAACCTTACAGAACTGCTTATCATTTTCAACCTCTCAGGAATTGGATGAATGGTACATTCTTAACAGCTTATTCTTTTTCAGAATTATAATTAAATTTGTGTAATCTAATCTAAACTCTTCTTTTTATATTTTTATTTATTATTGATTTATGTTCAATCAATTAATCGTGTCATTGACTTATAATGCTGGTGAATTGGGAACGGCGTCGGATTCATAGATCCTAATGGTAAGTCTTCTTGTCTAATCATGATCATCTTTTGTTTAGAGGATTTACAGTTATTTATTACACGAATCTATCGTTTTCTAGCATTTATTGTATTAAGTAGAAATACTAGCTAGCAAATTGTTGAAGTTGTTTTCCAACTCTATCCTCCAATAATATTGTCTTTACTTAAAGCTCTCTTAAGGTAAGTAGGTAGAGTTTGTTAAACATACGAAAACCAAAATGCTCTTTTTAGCAAAATAGAGGACCAAACCTACCCTCAAATATAAGGTGCATCTTCGTTATTTTCTCTCACATTTCAGGTAGGATTTTTATCAAATCCAATCAAAGTTACTTTTGTGATATAGGTGAAGCAAAGTTTAATGATTTTTATGTAAGAAATAGGTAATGAACACAAAGCTGGATGACCACCTATGAATTTACTCTATACCAAATTCCTACTACATTATATTCTCCAAAACTGTGCTCTACTAACTTCACAAAATTAAGTAAACTTGCAGGACCAATGTTGTACAAGGGAATATACCATTTATTTTACCAGTACAACCCTGAAAGTGCAGTATGGGGAGGAGACGACATAGCATGGGGTCATTCTACTTCAATTGATCTTGTCAACTGGACTATCCATCCACCAACTCTTTTGCCTTTAGACCCATATGACATCAAAGGTTGTTGGTCAGGTAATTGAGATTTTGTGAAAATATTATGTTAAATTTTTTATTTTATTTAGGAGACTCACATTAAGTATAAATATGTTTCCTGTAGCCAAGTTTAGAAGCTTACCCTAGAATAAGAGATTCTTGTATATATATGAGACTGATTGTAATAAAAATAAAATACCTTTTTTTTTCTTTGAATTCTTCACAGGTTCCTCTACAATTCTCCAAGATGGCACACCAGCTATGCTCTATACTGGGCGTGACTCACAAAGAACTCAACTCCAAAATCTAGCCCTGCCTAAAGATCCATCCGACCCTTATCTTGTTGAATGGGTTAAATCGTCTCATAATCCAATCATGACACCGAATGAAGAGGAAAAAGAATTATTGAGGGACCCAAGCACGGCGTGGTTAGGGACTGATGGAATTTGGAGAGTTATCATAGGGAACGAAAGAGAAAAAATAGGAACTGTTCTTTTATACAAAAGCAAGGATTTTATTCACTGGACTGAAGCAGAACGACCCCTGCATTCATCAAATGAAACTACAATGTGGGAATGCCCTGATTTTTTCCCTGTATCAATTGACACAGAAAATGGACTTGACACATCAGTGATTTTTCCAGGAATTAAACATGTGCTCAAGATTAGCGTGTTTCGTTCTTTTATTGATTATTACACCATTGGAACATATTGTTGGGTTTTTTGGAGTGTGAATGGGAAATGAGAAAATGTACCTCTTGGAGTGCACCCAAAAGGTACCTCTTGGAGTGCACCCAAAAGGTACCTTTTGGATTGCACCTCTCCATCTCACCCTTTCATGTCTATAAACTAAAAGGCTTTGCCTTGAATTTTTTCTACCCTCTAAACTGTTCTCTGCATTTGTTTTCCCAACAAAACTATACTAGAGTCGTGTGATTTGTTGCCGAATTTGCGTTCGACGAAGTTGGTGGGGTTTGAGGTACCGCTACGCCATCAATAGGTATATCCGTTTTATCCTGGGAGGAAGTAATCCATAACCTTGGGTACAGTGAGGGGATTAAATACCTTAAGGACACATAGTGAATTCTGTGGACTCGGATATTTAGTTTCTGCATTTTTTTTTTTATCGTTTTTCCAGTTTCTGGTTTTTCGTTTCCAGTTTTTTGGTTTTTGTTTTCTGATTTTGAACACAGGTTTACTAACAATCTTAAGGAATTTACTATCTTTATTATTTATTTATTGTGTTCATCGTGACACTTGTTTGTTGGAGACAAAACAGAAAGTTGGATGCTAAGATGAATCTTCACAATATTGAAATATAAAACATCGCAGGTCTGCCCGACACAATCTCAGGTGTTGATTTGCATTTGTGTTGTCTTATTATGGGTTTGGAAGATCCATAATCTTCTTAAAAAAAAAAAATCCGAAATGATCTTTGGTAACATCTGCATTAAAAATGCATTTTTAAGTTTTCAACTCCATCAGAAATGGAAGTTTTGGCAAAGCCAAGTGATAAGGGATGACACGGTAGTGGGTTTTTTGGGTTAATTTAGATATAATTCTTCTCCTTGTAATTTATGTGAAATTTGGTTCCATAAATGTTAGGGTAGATGACTCACTTTATGATGATTATATAAATAAATTTAGGTACAACAGATTTGATATGCTTATAGGTGCCGGTTTGAAAAGTTGTGTCTGTGACGTTTGGCCATGTCCATGTCGGGACATGGAAATGGAGATCTGAAACATATTCAATGTTGCCACAATTTTTTAATGTAGAAGTGTGCATTTATTTTCTGTATATATATATGTTATAGAAGAATTGTGCATAACACAAAATAAGTACACATTATTTTGGATATATTAAAAAGGGAAAAAGGATGATTAAATGGTCACAATGTTTGGGTGGTTGTGATTTATGAATAAGTCCGCATGGACTTTTATGACTCGACTTTTTCCATGACTCGACTCATGAAACTGCTTTTCTTGGCAAATATTTTCTTAAAGTAGAATGCTTTGATGTTAGCATTTACTATTTCTCTTGATGTTTAGTATTTAGTCTTTCACCAAGACATGTGTGACTTTGAAAAGGATATTGTAAAACAATTTTTTTGGATGGATTTGTTTTGATGAATTCCTTTTGAAGTGTTGGTTGTAAACGCAACACGAAAGAGAGAATTTTCTACTCTTTAGATATATTATAGTTTCGTTTTGGAGCCTGAATATGGCAGGAACAAAAGGACTTGGCTAAAACATTGTCAGTTAACGTCCCAAACCTATTTGGTGTTGTTTGAGAGTTGAAAGTATCCAACAATGAGAGACTTCCTCCTAAACTATTATTTCAAATAAGTCTACGACATGATAACCAACTGTAATATTACATAGCAAAGTGCTGAAAATTTTGTCTCAACAACTTAACTTGAAATCTGATTCGTTGAGATTATCAGTTATAATTTCAGAAAGGCTGGAATCAACGGTGCAAATGTTTTCTTTTTTGATACACAGTTCATGGAGAAGAAAGTTATTCTTTTCGAAGAGAAAGAGAAGAAAGTTACTCTTTTCAGAAGGAAAAAAAATTATAATATTTTTTTTAGAAATAGAAAGTCGTTCTTTCTGGAGACTAAAACCTTTGTGGTTTCCTACTCCACTGTTTGGAGATTAAAATCGATGTGATTTTCTACTCCATGTCACTGCTCGGTTTAAAGAATATAAAAACTTTACTGAGTTAGAAGCTTTTGTTGGTTTAAAGATATAAAATCTTTGCTGGTTCTTCTTGTTGTATATTCGGTTTGACGATATAGAAACTTCACCATTTTATTGAATTTAATTTTATACTCGGTTTGAAGATATAAAAACTTTGCTGTTTTATTAAATCTGTCTGTATAAGGAGAATAAAAGAACAACAAGCTGATCAATAAAGGGAAAAAAAAAATCTTTGTTGATGTTGGAGAAGACATTATTGGGACTTGTATTCGTTGATATGTGTAATTCAGATTTGTGCCTAGTTAAACTTTGTGTCAAACGCATAGAGGGACGTGTCCCTTCTCCAAATGTTACCATGTAAAATGGAGTTGGAATAGTCAAATTAGTGTCATTTGATAACAATTGAAGTTGCAACAAATGCCACTGCTTTCTGAAAAAATAAATCCAAGGCTACCACATGTTGGTCGATAAATCTAATGATAAATAATGGTGAAAGGCTACCACATGTTGGTCGATAAATATGACGATCAATTAATAAATGATGAGCGTCTTATTGATAAGTTCTGGCCCCAGAACTTGTAGGGGGAAGCTATCCTAACGGCTAGCTGAATACTTAATCGAGTGCCCCATAGCAAAACACAATCTATTCCATATGTAAAGTGGAAAGAAAGGAAGCCCGATTTGAAATACTTCAAAGTGTGGGGGTGTTTTGGCCAAAGTGCAAGTTCCTAAACCCAAAAGGGTAAAAATAGCACCTAAAACCGTTGATTGTGTTTTCATAGGATATGCCACAAATAGTAAAGCATATCGATTTCTGGTTCATAAATCAGAAAATCCTGACATTCATGTGAATACGGTAATTGAATCTGAGAATGCTGACTTCTTTGAAAACATAAATCCGTATAAAAGGGAATGTGAGTCGTCTAGCGAAGGATCTGAACGACCTCGGGAAGAAACAAAGGAAAATGTTTCTGATGAGGATAATCCAAGACGGAGCAAACGTCAAAGAACATCTACTTTCTTTGGACCAGAATTTCTAACATTTTTATTGGAAAATGAGCCTCGAACTTTCAACGAAGCTATGTCTTCACCGGAAGCTCAATTTTGGAAAGAGGCGATCAATAGTGAGATAGAATCCATATTGAACAACCATACTTGGGAATTGGTTGATCCTCCTCCAGGGAACAAACCTTCAGGTTCCAAATGGATTTTCAAATGGAAAATGAGAGCTGATGGCATTATTGATAAATATAAGGCAAGAATAGTCGTTAAAGGGTTTAGACAACGAGAAGGTCTTGATTACTTTGATACATACTCGCCGGTAACGAGAATTACATCTATTCGGGTGATAGTATCGTTAGCAACCGTGTACGGTCTTGAAATCCATCAAATGGATGTGAAAACAGCCTTCTTAAATGGAGATTTGGAGGAAAAAATTTACTTGGAACAACCCGAAGGGTTTGTAGTTTCCGAGAAAGATAAAAAGGTGTTTCGACTTGTTAAGTCTCTTTACAGACTAAAATAAGCACCCAAACAGTGGCATGCAAAATTTGACCATACGATGCTGTCAAATGGATTCAAGATAAATGAGTGTGATAAATGTGTCTACATTAAGAACACTCTGAACCACATCGTCATTGTTTGTTTATACGTGGATGACATATTGATAATGATAACGACATTGCTAACATAAATGCTACAAAACGCATGCTTGCTAGTAAGTTTGATATGAAAGACTTAGAAGTTGCCGATCTAATTTTGGGAATTAAAATCCATAAGACTCCTCAAGGTCTAGCATTGTCTCAATCTCATTATATTGAAAAGGTACTTGAAAAGTTCAAGTATTTGGACTTTAAAGTTGCAAAGACACCAATTGATGTAAACCTTGCTCTTGCTAAGAATAAAGGTGAAAGTCATTCTCAATTGGATTATGCCAGAGTGTTGGGAAGTTTGATGTATGTCATGAATTGTAAGCGACCTAATATAGCATGTGCTATAAGTAAACTAAGTCGCTACACTAGTAATCTCGACCAAAATCATTGGCTGGCAATGAAACGAGTTTTTGGGATATTTGAAACATATTGAAAACTTTTCTTTGCATTATAACAGGTATCCTGCAATTATTGAAGGATACAGTGATGCAAATTGGATCACTGGATCAACTGAAACAAAATCCACAAGTGGATACGTGTTTACCATTGGTAGAGGAGCAGTGTCTTAGAAGTCATCCAAACAGATATGTATCGCCCGCTCTACAATGGAGTCTGAGTTCATAGCTTTAGACAAAGCTAGAGAAGAAGCTAAATGGCTCCGAAATTTCTTAGAAGACATTCCATTTTGGCCCAAATTGTTGGCTCCTATATGCATACATTGTGATAGCCAAGCAGCAATAGGAAGGGCCGGGAGCGTTATGTATAACGGAAAGTCTCGTCACATATGGCGAAGACATAATACCGTTAGACAACTACTCTCTAGTGAAATTATCACAATTGACTATGTTAAGTCAAGAGATAATATATCAGATCCACTAACTAAAGGCCTAACTAGAGAGGTGGTTGAAAGATCATCGAGGGGAATGGGACTATGGCCGAGGACAAGTCACCGTGGCGGTAACTAAACAAAGTCATTGATGACGGTTCAACATTGTCAAAATAAATTTTTTTTTGGTCCATTCTCGTGATGAGACAATGTTCAGTACCAGGATAAAGCATTAAGGCTTTTTAATGGTTTCTAAGTTTGATACGGGGTATATCAAATAGTGTATCTACGGGATGACACATTTAGGAATCACCTATGTAAGTGTGAAGTGTAAGCCGCTTCAAGGAGAATTCTGTAAGGCCAATTCTCTACGCACTTATGAACCAGGCAGTGTTCATGGCTGAAATGAACAAAACAATGAGAACCAAAGATGGTTAAAGGGTTAATTGTGTGACATGTGGTTGTCTAGGTATACACCAAAGCTCGACGGTTCAAAGATATCAAATCTACCGATTGACCGAGTATATCCGACATATGTTCACTACGGAAAGTTCAAAGAGAAATCTATTTATCCAGATGCAGTTAATCCTTGCTTACGAATCACACAGTTTTTTATGCATGTTTTTCATAATATAGTCATTCCCCATTCATGTGGGGGATTGTTGGGTTTTTTGGAGTGTGAATGGGAAATGAGAAAAGGTACCTCTTGGAGTGCACCCAAAAGGTACCTTTTGGATTGCACCTCTCCATCTCACTCTTTCATGTCTATAGACTAAAAGGCTTTGCCTTGAATTTTTTCTACCCTCTAAACTGTTCTCTGCATTTGTTTTCCCAACAAAACTATACTAGAGTCGTGTGATTTGTTGCCGAATTTGCGTTCGACGAAGTTGGTGGGGTTTGAGGTACCGCTACGCCATCAATAGGTATATCCGTTTTATCCTGGGAGGAAGTAATCCATAACCTTGGGTACAGTGAGGGGATTAAATTCCTTAAGGACACATAGTGAATTCTGTGGACTCGGATATTTAGTTTCTGCATTTTTTTTTTTTATCGTTTTTCCAGTTTCTGGTTTTTCGTTTCCAGTTTTTTGGTTTTTGTTTTCTGATTTTGAACACAGGTTTACTAACACATATAACTGTCACAGCGATATATTTACACCAGATGAGGGATCTGTAGACAATGAATCAGGATTAAGATTGGATTATGGAAGGTACTATGCTTCCAAATCTTTTTTCGACAGTGCCAAGAACAGGAGGATCGTCATTGCTTGGATCAATGAATCTACAAGTAAGGAAATCGATAGCATCAAAGGGTGGTCTGGTCTTCAGGTAATTAATTTGTTTTACGCCTTTCATATACTCCATTCGTGTAATTTTACGTGCCACAATTTTTTTATTAAACCGTCAAAAAAAGTGAGATATTGTTATATTTATAAATAATTTTGACTTTAAATTTTTCATCTTACTTTTAATGAAAAGCTTTTACAACCGCGCAAATGTTCTCTCATATTTGAAATACTATAAAATTCACAGCCCGTAGCCATTCGTAAATATTTTTTTTGGCAGTATTCACAAACTACTGAATTAGTTTGCCCTTTTAAAAAAGAATTTGTAAATATTGGTCATTATTGTAATCATTATACTATTACAGTCACTTCCCAGGAAAATTTGGCTTGATAGTGCGGGGAAGCAATTGGTTCAATGGCCAGTAGAAGAAATCGAAACGCTAAGGACAAACCAAGTTGAGTTACAAAATATAACACTCGAAGCAGGTTCAAAGCGTGAAATTTCAGGTGTTACAGGTGCACAGGTATAATTCTTTCAATCTTGGCTTGAATTGCGCGAATTTCCACTGAGTTTTTCAAGAACTTCCACAAAAATACTCATTATGAATGTTTTGTGCAACAAAATGGATTTCTCTTTTATGTTGGCTTGATATATGGTTCTATACTGTAACGTATTATTGTTTCAGGCGGATGTAGAAATCTCCTTCTCAATTCCAATTGCAGTGCTCGAGCAGGCAGAGGCGCTGGAATCAAGTTGGACTAATCCACAAGAGATAGCCAACCAAAGTGGTTCATCAACCAACACTGGTGTAGGACCTTTTGGGTTGCTAGTCTTGGCCTCAAATAACATTGAAGAATATACTGCAATATTCTTTAGAATTTTCAAAAAGAATGACAAGTTTGTTGTGCTAATGGGATGTGACCAAAAAAGGTATCTTTCCCTTTTATTCCCTTTAAGAAACCTATAGGCCAAGGTACATGATATGTTGCATACGAAGACTAGTTTAGATTAAGTTGGTTTTCAAGAGTACAAGTTTTATTATAATAACAAATAGTTTTTCTTATGTGTAGATCTAGAAATTCATTGTGAGTTTTTTGAAATGCAGGTCATCTCTGGGTCTTGAGTATGATAAAACTAATTATGGAGCCTTTTTGAATATTTGAATAGTGCAACACATGTAACATACTCAAACTCGAAATATTATGTGTGATTGTTGGAGCAAGACGTGTAATTAGTGATGTGATTGTTCTATTGATATGGGGATCTTATCATATTAAGAAATGATCATATTTGTACAAAACAGATTAGTTGTTAAGAGGCTCAAATTACAAATATTTTCCAAATTTTATACCCAAAATGCAGGGAAATTAACATTTCTATACAACTTTTACAAATTATTGGCATTGGTACCTACAACAACAACAGCACCCAAAAATATTTTAGCAATAAGTAATTCTTACAACTTTGCCTTTTTGTTTTCCTTCACATTTTTCTCAACCACCCCAGTTCTCTTCTTCAGCAATTCCTCATTAACCCACAAAGTTTCGAGGTTGATCTCTGAAGCCGAAAAATGACAGATAGTGGAAAAATCCCATTTCCGACACATTTTCTGGCCAAGATTGATTCTACTTTTCCAACTAAAAGTACTTTTATATTTTTCTGAGTGAGTGTGGTTGAAATTCATCGAAAACATATGGACAAGGCTATATAATTTTTTTTAGAACGTTAGGAAGCGTTTTGGATTAGTTTAGAACGGAAATTCAGAGCTGAAATCAGCAGGGAATACCTAATTGCGATGATGTATATCATGTATATTTTTGTATATCAAACACATATGTACACAGATATACAGGGTATCTATGGATATACATGAAATTATTGGATTCAACGATGATATACATAAATATACATAGATAGATATACAGATGCACGATCGATACTTCGAAAACTCATTTTCACACATCGTCTGTCGCACCGCCACCATAGAAACACCACAAACACCAAAATTTCACACGTGATCCAAAAGATCTATTACTTCTTGACTATGAGATATTAGTTTTGTATACTTGAACTAGCTACCTATAATTTTTTTTCCATTTTGTTCTTTCTTCTTTAACAGATCGATCATTCCATAGTAGAAAGTTTTGGTGGAGGAGGAAAAGCTTGCATCACAACTAGAGCTTATCCCACTTTGGCCATCAATGATAATGCCCACATATTTGTTTTCAACAATGGATCCCAACATGTTGAGATCCCCGATTTGAATGCGTGGAGTCTAAAGCAGGCTCAGATTAATTGAATCATTAACTAATAATTTTATCAGGGATGATTATTTTCTTCTGAATCAATTTAAAATTTAAAATGTATGTTTTAAAATTTTCGATCTCCAATAGATTTGGAGGTACGAAAAAAGGTGTTCACCATTTTATTATATTATTTGTTTGGATGGATGTTACACACCATATTGTATTGTATCGTTATTTTAATATAAAATTTGTTCCGATTGTTATATAAATTTTATTGCATTATATTATTAAAATCACCATTTCATGTAACGACAACTTTAATGTGGTGAAGTCGTTGCCTTATTTCTTTTTACCATTATTTCCTTATTATTTGATAATTTTCTCTCTCTCTCTCTCTCTCTCTCTCTCTCTCTCTCTCTCTTTTTTTTTTTTTTTTTTTTTTTACTTTTACTTTTAACCCTACTTTTCTATTTTACTCAATTCTTAGAACCTATTTGGTATCTTCATCAATTATAAGTTCTTTCTAGCATATGATAGACATCTCTACTACATAGCGTTAATTTGCTGTTGCTCCATTTAAGAAACTACGTACATCTCTTTCTTAATTCTTATGTACTCATTACGTACTTGATGCTAATTTTTTTTATTATTATTATTTTCTGTAATTATTACTCCCTCTGTTTCAATTTATGTGAACTTATTTTCTTTTTAATTCGTGTCAAAATGAATGATCACTTTCCTAATTTGAAAACAAATTTACTTTATGAAGTGATTTATAACCACACAAATATTTAAGTCTTAGTTTGAACCACAAGTTTCAAAAGTCTTTACTCTTTCTTAAATGTCATGTCCAGTCAAATGAGTTCACATAAATTGAAACGGAGGGAATACTTGTCATGATTTTTGTTTGCCATTATTTAGCTTTACTAAGCCCCTTTTTATGCTTCTATTGAGCCGAGGGTCTCTCGGAAACAGCCATCCTACCTTGGTAGAAGTAAGGTCTGCGTACATTATACCCTCCACAGACCCCAAAATGTGGGATTTCACTGGGCTGTTGTTGTTGTTGTAGTATTATTTAGCTTTACTAATATCTCTTACTATATAAAAATATTAGTTGGGCAGCGAGTATATATGGCTGTTAGATATAAGACATGATCATGCAAGTGATACAAGTTATGAGTAGCACATATCTTTTTCATGATATTATTTAATTAGTGCCCCTCGCTAACAAAATAATTAAATTTTATTAAACGATAAATTTACCTAGGAGAAGGAAATATAAAGTAAGGTCTCTTGTCGTTTTTATTTATCTGTTTCCTCTTTTATTACGAAAGATTCAATATTTAGGGAATTGAATTATCAAGTTCATTTGGAGTTGTATGAGTTGAATAACTTAATATATTTATGAGGTATAATTGGTGATGAATTGAAAAAAAATAGTAATCTGAAATTATCTTTATGAGTAACTCTCGATAAATCCAATCTAATTTTTAGAACAGTAATGGCATATCAGTATATCTTACTTATTACATGTCAATTGTTGATAAAAATGTATGTAACTGGCTATATTTTTTGTTCATTGATGGATAAAAAAGGTTCATTTGGAACAAGCTATCTTTTCTATAGAATTATTTTGTAGACTTTTGTTAGGTGTAGTACGTTACGCATTCACAGTAGAAATTTGGAAGAAGTGAGACGTTTCATCCATCCAATTTTCTACCAACTTGATTTCCAATTCGTTGGATCAATCTGAAAATGAGACTTCCGAGAAATTAAAGAGGCTAATGATTGGCCACTTCTTGAAAGGAACTATAGTAATAGATCTCAGCTGGTGGACTTAGCTCGTTAGTTTCACACATGGACTTAGAATTTGTTTGAGAATCAATCGTTGCTTACTTATTTTCAGCGATCTTTCGGTTTGTTTGCTGGACAGACAGTTACTGACACAGGTAGAGGAGGATGAAACAGGGTTTGTCTTTGTTGGCCACAGGAGCTAAGTAGACGTGTTAAATTGGAACAAGTTTTAGATAGAGGGACACTGATAAAGTACGTGGTTAGGTATTAAGCCAATAAAATAAGTATCTAAGGGGTTGCTTGGCATGCTGGAAAAGTAGAAGTAGTCTTGAGATAAAAAAAAAATTATTGTCTTATCGGTTACTAATCATGGAATAAGTTAAGACCGACGATTAGAAATAGCTATGCGATAAGTTATTCATGTCAGATGGCGATAAGTTATTCATGTCAGATGGCGATAAGTTATTCATGCCAGATGGTAGCATCATAGTACTAGGATTATTTATCCCTCGATAAAATAATAAAAATGACAAAAATAACCCTGAGGTCCCTCAAATCCTTTTTCTACTAAATAAGGTGGGGGATATTATTTTTTTGTAAGCAAACAACTTCTTCTTAGAAGTTGTATGCGTGTTATTTTTAATACAACAAATTAAACCAAACAACCAATAAAAAATAATACTAGAATAACTAATCCCAGCATAACTAGCTTGTCTTCAAACCAAACGACCCCTTACAAGATATATGGACGTCTCCACTTGCCTGACTTGTGGATATATATTTTGACTTGTACAACGGAGGATAGGTATACAGTTAGTGCTCTTTTAATTGTGTGCATCATTTTGCACTAACAGAAAAAGAAAGAAAGATTTACCGGTTTCACCAAGCCAGATTCATGGGCTGTTCTTATGTTTTTCTGCTCTTAACTTCAACAATATTAGCTGTACTTGGTGAAGGTATTCTCGGGCATGAAGTTTTCAACAGTATGAATCAATGTCTTAGTCTTCTCAAGTCTAATGATAATACTGAAGATCAACCTTACAGAACGGCATATCATTTCCAACCTCCCAAAAATTGGATGAACGGTACATTCTTAAACACGCTCATCCTTTTTCAGAACTAATCTAAACTCTTCTTTAATATATTTTTAAATGAATGATTTCTGTTTGACCGATTGATCGTGTTGTGGACTTGTAATGCTGGTGAATTGGGAATACTTATCATCCGATCCACAGATCCTAATGGTAAGTTTTCTTGTCTATCTACTTGTGGACCTTTTGTTTAGAGGAGTCATGGTTATAATATAAAGTATTTCATAAGTTAAATTAAACCTGTAGGACCGATGATATACAAGGGAATATACCATTTATTTTACCAGTACAATCCTGAAGGTCCAGTATGGGGAAATATCACATGGGGTCATTCTACTTCCACTGATCTTGTCAACTGGACTATTCATCCTCCTGCACTTTTTCCTTCAGAAAGCGCATATGACAGCAACGGTTGCTGGTCAGGTTCAACTACAATTCTCCAAAATGGCACACCAGCTATACTCTATACAGGAGGCGACTCACAAAATACCCAATTTCAAAATCTTGCCGGGCCCAAAGATCCATCCGACCCTTATCTTGTAGAATGGGTTAAATCGCCTTATAATCCGATCATGAAACCTAACGCCATGAGCACAACTTTGTTTAGGGACCCAACTACCGCATGGTTAGGGCCTGATGGAAGTTGGAGAGTCATCATAGGGAACGAAAGAGAACACCATGGAACTGCTCTTTTATACAAAAGCAAGGATTTTAATCATTGGATTGAAGCTGACCAACCCTTGCATTCGTCAAATGAAACTGGAATGTGGGAGTGCCCTGATTTTTTCCCCGTATCAAATGACGGTGAAGAGGGACTTGATGCTTCAGTGGATTTTCCGGGAGTTAAACATGTACTCAAGGTTGGGGTGGCTCATTCTTCTGTTGATTATTACACTATTGGAACCTATGACCATCACAACGATATATTTATACCAGATGTGGGATCTGTAGACAATGAATCAGGATTAAGATTAGATTACGGAAAGTACTATGCTTCCAAGTCTTTCTTTGACAGTGACAAGAAGAGGAGGATCTTTATTGCTTGGATCAATGAGTCCACTAGTAGGGAGATCGATATCATGAAAGGATGGTCTGGTCTTCAGGTATTGTTTGCTGCCTTACTTCTACTCCACTTCTTTGGCACAATTCACAAAATTCATTATTAGGATTAATTTTGGATTCTTTGTCTTGCAAGGTATTCTGACCTTAGTTTCATCTTTACATTTTTCCTGGACATGTTATATATAACAGCAAGTGAAAATACTATGATAAATATTCAAACAGACTAGGCCTACCGTTTACTAGATTCATGTTCTGTTCATTTGACCATAATTTTGCTGGCCGCGTGACTGGTAGCCTAGAGAACAGTGTTATTGAGTAGTCTGGCCTAATTTTGGTTCTACATCAAAGATAATATCCACTGCTCCCATTATCCATCTAGTTTTATGAGTTGCCATGCCAGTACTGATCAGTACTAAGCACTCACGCTGGAGAACAACTATAAAGTTCACTGCCCCTATCTAGTCTGAATTTTTTCTGGTAGTACTAACAAACTACTTGATTGATATGCTTTTGTAATATTGTCTTCATTGTTGGTCAGTAATATATTCATTTTCTTACAGTCGTTTCCGAGGAAAATTTGGCTCGATAAAGCTGGAAAACAATTGGCTCAATGGCCAGTTGAGGAAATCGAAAAGCTAAGGACAAATAAAGTTAGCTTACCAGTTACAACACTAAAAAAAGGTTCAGTACTTGAAGTATCAGGTGTCACCGGTGCACAGGTATACTTCTGTCAATCTGGCATTAAAACATAGGCTTGAATTGCACAAACTTCCATTGCATTTCAAGAACTTTCCGGAAAGTACTAAATACAAATGTTTTGTGCAACAAAACGGCTTTTAAATTGGAAATCTTTACCTTCTCCATTTCTTAGTTTTCTTTTAAAGCGGAATGGCAATTGAAGTGGAACATGGTCATTAAATGCTAAAATCATTTGGAAATTTCTTGACACAGCTTTTGGAGGTCAAATTGATGCATATGAACGTAGTTATTGTATTGTTCTGGTTGGGGCAACAAAGGTAGGCTTGAAAATTAGAGTGCGCATGTGTGTGTGGGGGTAAATTGGTCCATAAGTTCCTCAAAACTTAATATACAAGTGGCGTTTCTTATTTTTGCAAATGGATATATGATGGTTCTATACTGCTACTTGATATTGTTTCAGGCGGATGTAGAAATCTCCTTCTCAATCCCACTGCTTGAGAAAGCAGAGGTGCTCGAATCGCGTTGGAGTAATCCACAAGAGATATGCAGCCAAAGAGGTTCATCAGCCAACAGTACTGGTGTAGGACCTTTTGGTTTGCTAGTCTTGGCCTCAAGTGACATTCAAGAATTTACTGCAGTGTTCTTTAGGATTTTCAGAAAGAATGACAAGCTTATTGTATTAATGTGCAGTGATCTGAAAAGGTATGTCCCTCCTTTCCTCTCCTTTAGGATACGTATAGGGTACATAATCTATTGTACACAAAAATCACTTTAGGTTTAGGTTTACATTGCAAAAGGAGGAGGAAGGTCACTCTAGAATACAACAACAACAACAACAACAACATAACCGGTGAAATCCCACAATGTAGGGTCTGGAGAGGGTAAAGTGTACACAGACCTTACCCCTAGAGTATGAATAAAAATTAACATTCTCTTTCCTTATCACATATTAAGGATTCCGGAAAAACAAATCTAAAGTTAATTGATTCTCAGTCCTTTCTCTCTCTCTCTCTCTTTTTTTTTTTCCAAATGCAGGTCATCTCTAGGTCTAGAGTATGATAAAACCAACTACGGAGCCTTTTTGGATGTTGATCCTGTTACAGAAAAGTTGTCACTGAGGACTTTGGTAAGGTTCACTATCAAAATGAAAATATCCTAATTTTTGAATAATGCAATACATGTAACATATTCTAGCTCGAACTGTTGTGTGTGATTATTGAGAGCAAGGCATCCAATCGGTCATGTGATTGTTCTATTGATCTGGTGATCTCTATCATAGTGCAAATGATCCTATTTTGTGCAAAAAAGATTGGTTGTTAACATGCTCAAGTCACAAACATTTTCCAAATTTTATCCCCAAAAACAAACATTTTCCAAATTTTATCCCCAAAAATGTAGGCATGATCTAATTGTGGGTGAAGCAGTGTCTTGCTTATCCAACTATCATTGAATGTTAGCTAATTGTGTGGCTTTGACATATAGCTGATGTTGCTGGTTCCCTAATATGATGTAAGTTAGCCACTTGACTGATAAGTCCCCTTATGCAAAAGCTTTTCTGAGACCTGATCAATTACTAACATTTACCCACCTTTCTTCTCTACAGAAAATAGCACAAAAATTTCACGTGAGATCCGAAACGATCTATTACTTCTTGACTATGAGATGTTAGATTTTGTCACTTGAGCTAGCTAGACTTATATGCTTTTTCCTTTACCTTTTTTCTTCTTTTAACAGATTGATCATTCCATAGTAGAAAACTTTGGTGGAGGGGGAAAAGTTTGCATCACAACAAGAGTTTATCCTACTTCAGCCATCAGCAATGATGCCCATATTTTTGTTTTCAACAATGGATCCCAACATGTTGAGATCTCCAGGTTGAATGCTTGGAGCCTAAAGCGGGCTCAAATCAATTGAAGCAAATTAGGACAAATCATTGACCAATAAATTTATAAGGGATGATCATTTTCCACTTAATCAATTTTAAATTAAAAAAATAGGTTCTTAAATTCTTGATCACCTAGATTTGGAGGTGGGAATAAAGAAAAGAAAAAAAGGAAAACTGTATTTGCAATATATAATTCAGCTTCCATATGATAGAAGACTAAGATCGATCCCTAAATCTTATATGTTAATTGTTGATAGAAAATGTATGCAATTCGCTATATTTTTCAATTCTTAGCAGATTTTGGTAATAGGTATAACAATTTGCATGAGTTTCTTTTGTGTCTTTATAAATCTAGTCATTGGACACGCATATTGTTCATGCTATCTTGTGTAAATTATTACAAAATTTGTACCACATAAACTTTTATCTACATACATGATATATGTTACGGTAATAAAATATAAAAGTTACCGCTAGTCATTTGAACTCTAAAGAAAGAGAACTGTATAGGCTTAATTCCTTTCTTCCTTTATTTTTTTTTACTCTCAATGTAATCTCTCCGATTAGAGGTTTTGGTACATGTCCCCCTCCAACTATGTAACTTTTTGTGCATTGAAATAGACATGGTAGGAGTCAAGCCTAACCCCACATCAAGAATTCACAACCATTGATGATGACTTAATATTAAAAAAAATAATTAAAAAAATTGAATATTGAAAATCTTAGGAGCACTGATGCTCTTTTAGTGGCCAACTAATTATTGGATATCATGCACATGCAAAGATGAAAAATTAAATATGACCTATTTGTCCATTGCTTTTATTTTATGAGGCACAACTATGTGATAATATATGATATGTAGCGATCTAATAGCTCAGTTGATTGGCTATTTAAATTTTTATTTTATTGATGAGAGTTTGAATCCCCACGTTGTAATCTCTTTCCCTAGCTTTATGTAATAAAAAAAATATTATCATATGAGATGACATGATTGATACGCTCAATTCAAAGGGACAATGTAACTTTTTAAAGGAAACAGCATGAGCTGGCAATACAGTTATCCCAAATAACATGTTATAAGTGTTGTACACAAAAGGGTAAATTTTGTAATCAAACAATTAATTTAATCACAATATTAAACTGACGAAAAGAATAAATAAACTTCTAGAGGTGGTTAGATGCATTGAATGTGGGCTATTTTGGAGATTAACTTTCAGATCTAGAATCCTGCGTGATCCTACCTTATCCTAAAAACACTGATGATTCCATAGTCTAAATTATTGTTAATAGTTTCCAATCAATTATGTTGGTACACTCGACAAAGGGACGATATATTCTATTAACTTCTTGAAAAGGGATCAACATGAGCTGGCCGTAGCTATAATCATTTCAGATGGTAATTAATACAGAGAACCAAATATTTTTCAAACAATAGGAGCTAGAAAGTCTAACCTTGTGATAACCTATACAGTTATTCCACATAACATGTTGCGTACAAGTTTTATAAAATAAGTATGCACGAGTAAATTGATATACACAGAACTAGGGGTAAATTTTATAACCTAACCAAAGAATTTGTAAAATAAGCATCCACGTTAATCTCCCTTATTTATATCTTGTCTCCACATTTTTGACACAAGATTAATCTATTAGTTTCTCTGTTTGGAAACATTCATTTTCTTACCTCCATCATTCACCGACTTAATTAATAAAGCACAATTTTCTACTGTAAATTCCTATTTTTTGTCGTTAGCAGTTTCAACTCAATTAAATGACTTAGTTGTTCGTGTTGGACTTCTAAATAAATGTCATGGGAAAAACATTTTAATGTTGAATATGTTGACTTGCTTGCTTCTCAGTGACAACTCATCTATGCCTCAACGTCTATATAGTGGTGAGCTGCTTCATTTTGATTAGTTATCTATTTAATATAAGAAATTACGTGTCCACAGTGCTGGTTTTTCAATTCGTCTCTTTGAAAAAGCCAAAGGTCCTTGTCAGTTATGGTTTAAAAGAATATTATCTTAATGGTTTGATACAAATACTATTTGGTAATCTAGTCAGACTAGATGGTGTACATATCAAATCAAGCAATAGGTTTATCATGATAGCAACTATACTAATGATATCCCCATTCAAGTGAAGTATGAACAAAAACATGATACTTTAACTACTCCATTAATTAAAACCTACCGATAAAAGGATGAAGTGCAACCCGCGGCTCCTCCCTTAATCAGGTTTCGGTTTCGAGCTCGAGTCTTGGGTATGAAAAAATATGCGGCACGAATCCGGATATAATCCACTATTAGAAACAGAGGTTTTTCCTACCGACATTTAGTGGGAAATTTGTGCTACAAAATAAGATTTTTCCATCTCATTCCCACCTAACTAGCTCACTGAGAAAATGCATTGTGGAAATAAATTTCCATTGAAACACTGAGAAATTTTCTAATTTTTCCCACCGACATTCAGTGAGAAATAGCCACTGATAATTTTTTAGTGGGAAAATAGAAACTTTCTAGTAATGATCGGGTTTTAATGCGGATACCGAACACCAGGTGAGAAACAAAAAAACTACATTAAAACCAACATATACATATATTGCCAAATCATTCCAGATGATCCCTTCTCCACACTTTACACACTCCAATGGTTGGGAGACTGATTCAAAGTTGGAATAAAGGTCCAAATTGTCTACGATTTGGTATTTGCTAGTTCTTTTTTAAACAAATCTTTAAATTTCTAATCAAAGTAATAGCTTGTTTGGCCAAGTTTATTTCTCCCCTAAAAGTACTTATTTTTCAATAAGTGCTTATTTTAAAAAAAGTAAGGTGTTTGGTCAAGCTTTTAGGAAAAAATAAGTACTTTTGGGGAGTAGTAAAAACAGTTTTTCAGAAGCTAAAAAAATAGTTTTTGCCCAAAAACACATTTTTGAAAAGTACTTTTGAGAAAAATGCACATAGAAGCACTTTTTAAAAGCTTGGTCAAACACTAATTGCTGCTCAAAAGTACTTTTTAAATTAATTGGCCAAACACAAATTTTTAGTCAAAAGTATTTTTTTGAAAAATACTTTTTTTTAAAATAAGCTGTTTTTAGAAGCTTGGCCAAACAGGCTATAAGTTTCGTATTATTATAAACATAAGTGTTACTAACTACCATTTTTCAATATATGTGAAATCAGAAGAAGAAGAGCATACTACTAACTTACAGTATTTATTGGGTTAAGACAATAGTGCTTGCTTTTATTTATACTTTTAGAAGAGCCAATTCTGTTTCAAATCTGCTAAAATTGAAACGTTAAAGCATATTATCCCTGCTAAAATTGCTAAGTTTTAGCAGGGATAATTTTGTTAAACTTTTAAAGCATATTAGCAGGGATAATATGCTAAACTTTTAAAGCATATTATCCCTGCTAAAATTGCTAAGTTTAGCATTACTCTATACTCATTAATATACAAAAGATAAGCTGATGATATCTATAGTCATGATTTTTAGTTAATGTCACAATACTGCTTGAATCTGCACAACATTTTCCTAGGTGATTGTTCGTTAATTTTAACAGGAGATCAAAATATTTAGTTCTGAGAAATTTAAAAGGTTTAATATGTACAAAGGTATATTTTTAGGACAATTTTAGTTCTACACTCGAATTTATGAGACCATTTATGTCTTTTTGTAGTGCTTTTTGTGTAAAAGTTATTTTGTGAGATAATAGGTAAAACATGAGTGATTTTACTCGTATAAAACAAGCAATAGTAACTTTATGGAGTCAAATGACTTTTGATCTGCAAGGAAAAACTATTTTAAATGTTGAATATGCTGACTGGCATATTTCATGATGCACAACTCATCTGTGCCTCACCATCTATATTGTGATGAGTTGCTTGATTTTGATTAGTTAGCTATTCCAAGAAAATAGGAAACTGCGTGTCTACATTACTGGTTTTTTGTTTCTTTCAAAAAGCAAAAAGACCCATGTGAATTATGGGTTAAAAAAATACTCCTATTATTTTAACGTTCTAATATTACTCAGGAATTTATGCGAGTGGCTTTTTTTGAATGGTTGGTGTTTCATTTTTTAACACCATTAAGAAAAATTGTGCAAATATATATATTCTTAATTGTGCAAATATATATATATATATATATATTTGCCATGAATTTCTCTTTCTCCTCTTCCTTCATCTTCTTTTTCATTTTCTTTATATATGTAGTAGAAAATTGGAGATTCATTGGTTATTTGTTATTATTGTGAATTGGTTTTGAAGAAACTTAAAGAACATCGTTGATGAGTTCTATTGAGCTTGTCTGTAGAATAAAACAAAATGAGTCTATTAATTTTTGAAGGTTCGAATTGAATATAATGATTGAAATTTTTGGGATTGATATTAGAAGGCTGGAAAAATCAAATTTGGAATTGATCTGGAACAATTTGGATCTATTTTGAAGCAAAAACGTGTTATTGAAATTTTTTGCAACAAGTTATAGTGATCGTAAGAATTTCTTACCTTATATCAAATAAGAAATCCTAGCTCCCCATAATCTGGCGAAACAGTTATTTTTGCACCATCTTTTTTACCGGAGCAAAATTTAAATGATGGCACCCGGAATCTTTATCTGTGCAAATCATCCCATGTTATTTGGGATACGAGTCAGGCTAGATGATATGCATGTCCAAATAAAGCAATAGTTTTATCATGATGGAAAGTGGCAGCTACTAATTATTATCCTCTTTCAAGTGAATTATTAACATGATACTTTTAAATACTCCATTATAACCAATGTAAGATTATTTTCAATCCAGATCTGAATGTTTTATCAATTACATTTTGGGACACTTACTCACCTAAAATTCACTTTTGGTCTACAGAAAAAGTTGTGACATATATATTCAAGTCGTGACCCTTTCTCCCACTTGACACCCTCAACTGACAGACAAGAATTTGTTTGAAGCTGCTGGGGAAAATGACAGAAAGGTGAAAAAGAAGTGTTAAGAGTAGAACTCAAAGAGAACAGAAGAAGAAAATACCACTGATGCACATAGAAATATGACATTCAATGGGGTATTGGTGGTGTCAGTGGCAAAAATATCAGCAGAAATTTGGCAGATGCTGGCATGTCTGCCAGAAACAATAAGCAGCCAGCAACTATTGGATCTTGTTATTTGTTTTCCTCTTCAACAGATTGGTGTCTGTTTTTGGACTTTCCTCTGTTTCCCTCTTAACCTTTATTCCCACCGAAGTTATTCTCACACTACTTTTACTTCATCCTCATATAATCAAGAATCTAATGATTCTTCTTTATCTTCTTCATCACGTTTGGGACAGTATTGGGTTGATTTCGACTTGATAATCTGATCGGATCTCCCTATAAAGTGACTTCTTTTAAGCATTTGGTTGCAATTACTTAACCATCCACAGGAATTTTAATTTTTCTGAATGTAAATTGTAAATTTGAGTTAATCCTTCTCCTATCTTTTCCTGTTTTCCCCTCGAGACGTGGTTGATTCAGTTGTCTGGTCATTAGTAACGGATTTGGTGAAGCCACTTGTGTTTCTATAGCAACTGATGTCTTATGTTAAGGTGGCTGATCTTGGATCCTTTTGGATGATGATACTTTGAAGTATGGTTTTCCAAGACTTTATTGAGCTTTCCTTCTTATTTTGATTCTTGAGCTAGAGTTGAAGGTGTTTTTCAGAATCTTGTACAGTCAAAAAGAAAAAAAGCAAACCAGCAGCAATTTTTTATGGTAAATTTTGCAGACTTCAGTAGCAGCTGCCTAGCTTAAGGGTGGCTCCAAGAGTCAAAGAATTTGTGTGATCATTTGTTGGATAAATGGTCTTCATTTGCATAACTTTCCTTTATTGCCACTTACTTAAAATTTGGAACTAGTGGTTTTCCCAATCCATGAGTTTGATGTTGCATGCAGTATGCAGAATTTTATCTTATTGCTAATAGAGCATGAAGGAATTTAAGAACTCATGTGCACATTTATTTGGTCACCTCTGCGCTCAGAGGCGGAGCCACGATTCGAAGCTTATAGGTTCGGGGTTCTAATTCTTTATAGTTATTGGGTTCTTAATTAATAATTTGTAAATATTTGACAAAAAATTTAATACAAATATATGATTCAGACAAAAGCTACTGGGTTCGGCCGAACTCACGCCCGAAGGGCTTGCTCTGCCCCTGTCTGCGCTGTTGCCTCTGTAGCAAAGTTCTAGGAGCTAGGAGTTATTTCTCCTTAAAATAGAATATCATTCTCTGGTTCTCAGTAGCTATATGTGTAGAATCATACTATTTTTCCATGCAGGCGACATCCAAATCATGCATAATAGAAAGGAAAAAGAAATGAACAAAATGTTAGTTTCAATCGACTCGGAGCAGAACAATTTATAGTAGACATGAATAACACAAGAAAAGCTAGAAAGAGTCGGTACCGAAAAAGAAAGAAAACCGATTACATGAAGCAGAACAAATAACTTCAGGGACTAGTAAGTGGCAGAAACATACTGATGATCCTTACTGCAGCATAACTGATATCGTCTTCTTTGTAAGCTTTCTTGTGTCAAACGGGCACCATGAGTTGTAATCCATAAAAAGCTTGCAGCTTTTATAGGAACTCTTTATCTTTCAAATCATTTTCCAAGGACAGTGAGTTGAGTTACTGCATTTTCTGTTGAAACAAATTTTTGTAACAGGAGTTAACTGAGAATCCTCCATCCGTGCAGTCTTTATCCACCTCCATATATACTGCTTCCAGTTTTTGCAATGGAGGATTAGATTAAACCTTTCTATTTCGAGACACTGAAATTTCTTCTGAGATTCAATTTCCATCCTTTTTGATGTAGCATCTTGATATTGTGCAATTCTTGAAGATGACTATATTCGGGAAACAGCTCTTTCAATGCAGACACTTCCAGCCATTTATCCAACCATATTTTGATCTTCCTGCCATTGCGTGCCTTCAGTTTTCTTTCTCTATAAATCACTCCCGTAAACTTATAGTAATTAGTTTCCATAATGCAACCGTATGTAGCAGTCACCGGTTTAATGTACCAGTTATCATTTTTGCTGTAGTTTACTGTTATCACATTCTTCCGGGATTCATTCCTGCTCATCGTTCCTCCTATGCCATGTGAAGAGCAAATTTTTGTTGAGTATTTCGTATTTTTTATTCCCATCATCAACAAAGTAAAAAGTGCTGAACTTTTGGTTCTCTAAAAACCTCCATAATACGTAGTAATCAACGGTAGAGAGCAAAAATAGCAACAGGATACAATGCCTGGAACAGTTAATTAGTTTAATTGATATACAACAGCACCATGCTTCACTAACAAGGTGTATCCTCTACACGATATATCCATCATGATTTATGACCATGATACAGCTTTAATACCATCAGATTTATTCCTAAATAAGCAACCTACGATTTCCAATAGATGATAAGTGCCATGTTACAAAATGAGCAACACTATCAGTTGCTTAAAATTCACAATAATCATGAAATTATATAACTGCAACTAGGAGCAGGTGATGACTGATAAAACGTGGAATAAGGAGTATGTGCAAGTCCATGAATTATGACGGAGCACCAAGATATGAGGCCAGTCGCAATATCACTGAATACTCCGCCTGCAGTCACTTCAGCCCCAGCTCCCGGACCACGAACTATTAGGGGTTGCTTACAATATCTTTCAGTGTGAATGCAATTATGTTGTCTGATCCAGAGAGTTGTGTGAATGGATGCTGCTTGTTGTATCTCCCCAATTCAACAGAGCCTTTTCCATTGACAACATCTACTACTCCAACATACCTTAATACCTTCATGAATATCAACATTTTCAAATGGGGTAATATAAATACAAGAAAGGAAATCTCTCTCAAATACATACAAAAGCAGCAGTCAGTTATTTGGCCAACGCAGAAAATAAAGATTGAAATCATATTAGCGGTGGCCAATAATTAAATAAGTTCTACCCTAAAATGGGAAATTTGGTTCATAACCAATCCTAAAAGTCAACGATTTTTTATGCAAGATACTTAATGTGTAAAATGAACAACTCTTCCACACTGGGATTCTAAGGGCTCTGAGTCCTATATAAAGTCATATTGCTCCAATGCGGAAATAAATGTTCCCATCTTACTTGGCAAAGGTACTGAAATGATGCTTGAAAATTTATCTTTTGATATTAAATTGGGTAGCATGCAGGATACACAAATTACATTTGGCTTCTCAAATATTAAGAAGACGTTACTTGGCAAATTGTAAAAGTGGACATAACGTTGTTATATAATTGAAAGCTTGCATCAATCGATATATGAATCAACTACTCAGCAACCCCAAACTAATTGTAAAACTTGCATGCTTAGTATAATTTTTTAAAAAGAATTTCAACGGTCTAAAAAGGTATGGGAAAAATCAACTTCAATGGAGGGAGTATAGCAGGTTCATCACAATACTCGAGCTCAAATATGTAAGTCCGGAGTACTTACTTCCCCCCTCATCTTCAGCCTCCTTCCTCTGTTTAGACAAATCTTGATCAAATTTTGGCAGGTTCAGCAAAAAGTCCTGGCAGATGCAGTAGCCTGAAAAACCCACCAAATGTCACTCTATAGAGAACAAATATGCCTATTCAAAATATTACATGTATATAAGCTGCGTACTCACCCTTAATGGTTCTCACACAAGGCTCTGAGGGATATCTGAAAGCTCTAGGTCTAATCCACTTTTTCAAGCAAGAATTATCACCTGGAACAGAAAAGTTACTGCATATCAAAAAAACATCAGCCATGATTTAGTTAGCATCAATTTCCAGGAAGTTGGTTTTCTTTTCGATCTATTTAAGAGAGTAACTGCGAGGGGAACCAGCAAACTCAAAAATAAATCTTGGTTGTTATTTCTCAGGCGAGAAGGAAAATCGGCATAAGTGAGTAAACACATCAAGGTGGGATCAGGATGGAAGTAAATTGAAAGATATTGTTTATGATACACTAAGTCATGGTTGGAAATTTCATCACCAGTGGCACTTCCAAAATGTTAATTTCAGCTAAATGCCAACACTAAGCCAAAGCATTGAACAAATGGAAACTGAAGAATGTAATCTTGTGTTGGGTTAAAACTTAATAACAATGAATCAAAACATTCAAACTTATCAGCCTATACCTTCCTAGCAACATGTGTTCCAGATAGGTCATTGCTTGGATCTGGTTCAGTATAACCAGCCACTTTCGCCTCCTTCACCACTTGGCTAAAAGCTCTTGTTCCCGTAAAGTTACTGAATATGTAACTCAGAGTTCCACTGCCCAAAAAAGAAAAGGAAAGAATAAATGCATGAAAATGAATGCAAAGGAATCAGACTAAAGAGAGAAATTTTGCACTCCTTGGTGCGTCTTCTAGCTAAGACAAAGATAGCTTCGTTATAACAATATGCAATTTAGGATAGATGAATTTCATATGAATCCCCGGAAAATGCATACTCATATTTTCATATCAGTGATACAAACCTAAAAATACCCTCAATCCACAAAATCTTGTCCCCAGTTTCAAGAAGACCACGTAAGGTGCTAATATTTGGTAGTCCAGCTCCAACAGTAGCTTCATAGAAGTAATGTGTATATGATTGCCATTGTAGAGCTCTCAGCTTCAAGCACTGGAAGCAGTGAAATCGTATTCTCAGCCTAGCTAAAGCGAGGCAGCACTATTCGCTTGAAGGAAGGAAAATATGAAATAGAAAGCATGAGAAGCTTCCTTTTCTAGCTATTAATATAACTATTCTTTACTCGCTTGTCTTGTCTTGAGGTGCATTTCAAATAGATATAAAAACAACTGTTTCAAAAAGACTGTCATCTTTTCCCTTCTTTGATAGAGTGGAAAGATGGCGGAAAGAAAATATAACTACGAAGGGCTGAAAACATGATTATTATTCTTTACTCGCTTGTCTTGTCTTGAGGTGCATTTCAAATAGATATAAAAACAACTGTTTCACAAAGACTGTCATCTTTTCCCTTCTTTGATAGAGTGGAAAGACGGCGGAAAGAAAATATAACTATGAAGGGCTGAAAACTTGATTATTGACATAGTTTATCAAAGTGCTATTTCAACTCGTGCACATCTTCGCGTTCTCATATGCATGATAGCGAAACTCATCCAACTCGTGCAATTGCAACAATCTCTTTTCTTTAGCTTGTACCATGTCTAGATTTTCAGCTTCTTTATCGCCCAATACGCTGTATGCTCAACCTCAACCGGTAGATGGCATGCCTTACCAAAAACGAGCCTATAAGGAGATGTTCCAATAGGAGTTTTGTAGGCTGTTCTGTATGCCACAGAGAATCATCGAGCTTCAGCGACCAATCTTTCCTACTCGCGCTCACAGTCTTCTCCAAAATTCTCTCAACTTCTCAATTCGATACCTCCACTTGACCACTCGTCTGAGGATGATAAGCAGTCGCTACCTTGTGTTTCACCCCACATTTGAGCAACAATTTATCAAAAAGCCGGTTGCAAAAGTGCGTACCTTGATTGTTGATGATGGCTCGAGGGGTTCCAAACCTAGAAAAAATGTTCTTCTTCAGAAATCTTGCCACCACACTGGCATCATTAGTGGTAAATAACGTGCTGGGATTATTCTAAGACTTGTAAGCCGTCATCTTAACTTTCTCTCTAGTTTTATTTTATTTTCTTCTTTTCAACCCTAGTTTCTTCATGAATTCTTGTTCTTCATATAGAATCATGAGTAGCTAAACTTCTTAATTTTGAGGTTGTGGCGAAAGACATGATAGTTGGTTTGGCGACAATTATTATCTATTAAATTTCCGTACTTTGGGTTGCTTATTTATTTTTTATCTTATTTATTTGATTATCTGGCCAATAGTTGAACACTATCTGTGGCGTGTGAATTGAACTAGGGATAGGGAATTTTCATGCGTAATAAGAATAAATAGGGCTTGTTCGATATAATCGTTTCGCTAATGAGGATAGGAATATACCCTTTAGCCTTGCTTAGTTGAATACGGAGAATTAAATGCGTTCTTGTTACCTCTGACGACCATAAGGATATAGGCGTTATAGTAGCATCTACAGGCTTGTGAGCAACTCGGAAGATACTCATAAAGTTATAATTAACCCGTCAACCAGTAACCCAGGAAATAAGATAGGTAGAATTGTCAGAAGATCAACTCGATTGTCGAAAGCCATGACCCTGGAACTCTCCATCATCTGTAGACCTTACAATCTTTGTCGAAATATTCTCAGTCACAAAAACACTCATCATAAATTGTTTACTTTTCAGTTTTAGTTTAGTCACAACAAACACTTTGATTTTCACTTTCTTGAATAGTTTTATTCTAATTTGAATTAGTTTAACAGTAAAATCTAAGTCTCTGTGGGATCGATATCTGGACTTAAAAGTTCTATATTACTTGTACGACCACGTATACTTGCGTGTGCGTTTCGCTCACATGCTGAACAAACTTAATCAAGTCAGCCATTTCTTCTTTTTGACTTAACAGCTCTTTCAAATTCGACAAATCAATACCCCTATCAACATTGAAAAGAATGTCTTGTAATCACCTGGAAAGGCTATGTATCTTTTGGAACCCAAGAAGTTCACCAATAGCAAGAACAATGTAATGAACATTAGATTGGTGATAGTGAAAATTAAGGAGAAGGAGAGAGAAGATATTAAGTTCCTAATAAACTACAATTTTTCAATCTCATTAAAGACCTACCATGACACACAGAGATTGACACTGACGAAATATTAGTAGCATAGAAAAACTTGGAAGTTCCTTAGTCACATTGAAACTATAAACCTAAAAGCTACAGACACAAAAAAACATGAGATCAGCTTAAAGGACGGGAAGAGAGGGAATAAATGAATTATGAGTCAACACGCAAAATTCAAGAACCAACGACAGATAATCCAGGCTTCTTTATATGAACAACAAAGGAAGTATTAAGTCTATATATTTTAGAAGTCTAGCTTAGATGAAACCTTTAGGAGCACTTTTTTTCTTTGCCTGGTCAGCAGCTGCTCATTTTTTATTATTCCACTTAAACGCAATTACTAATTTTGTAAAGGAAGCTCAAATCAAAAGTTCCCAATTAGCAAGTACCCCTCCCATTTCAATTTCTGTGACCAACCTTCCTGTTTCCACCCAAGAAGATTGATCATTGATCCCTGTTTATAAAGGTAAAAGTTACTTGGCAACTCATCTAATCTAAACATATAATTGTTTCACCTTCCTGCTAATTTAATCCAACAGCCACCTGAATTTTTTCATTTTAATTATTAACTTAAAGGTATATCTAATAATAAAAAAAAATCAAATATTATATTTTTAATCTTCACACTAATCAAAAGACGGGATGAAGGGAGAACTAAGAGACCAAATGGTTCCCTAAGTTTGACTAATAGAAGGTTCATTCTTCATTTCTGAGTGACCGGCACCCTGAGCAAGGTTGGAAACATGTCATCCAATGTCAAAAGCATAATGTATTATTCCAGGATAGGTAGCTGCAGTTAAGCAGTTAAGATTTTAAATTTACTATGTAACCTCCAACTTTTACTGCAGTGATTATAAAGAAACAAATTTGATTGAAAGAAAAAGGATTATCTCTGCAATTAGTCGTCAAATTCAAATTGTTGAAACAATCTTATTCTGTTTACCCATTAGAGTAACAATTTTAGAAATCATAACTCAAGTTTCCGACTTTTTGCACTTGAACTGTTTTATTCAGTAAAATGCTGCTTTCCTTCATTCTAAACAAAAAATCACTCGATAAAAAATTCTAAGGGCCAAAGAATGCATCTGTAAGACATAAATTACTGAGCATTTAGAAGAAAGGTGAATTTTCAAGACTTACATGCCGCTTAATAGCATTGAGTCTATTCCGATCATACCCATCACGCGCAAGTCAATGTTGAATTTTTTCCTTTAAGACAGCTGACTGCCAATGAAAAGAAAAGATGTTAAAAAACTTTCTACAACCTTTAACTCATGGAAATTAATAGGCGAAATAATGGTACTCAATTGAAGAAAGCCTATTTTAACTTCAATAGTTGTAGAAAATACAAAATATATAGCATAAAACTTGAAATGAAAGACCTGATCCTTGAGCTGGTCAAGCAATGTACTCCCTTCAGAAATAGTAGTTCTTGACAAATAGAATCTTGAGTGCACAGCACGTAAAGCCCTCACACAGTCTTCTTGCTTAACAACTACTGTAACATTGTACTCTGAACAACCATGAGCTACAGCACGGATATTGATATTTGTCTGCAAAATAAGATGTGTTTTTTTAATAAAATGTTGAATCTTCAAGATCTTATGGAAATTCAACTAATTAAAAGTTGAATTTTACACTCAGATTGCAGTGATCATCTTTTTATTACTCTCGCTTGACTGTTGTCATGTCATCTTTTCCATGGAAAGCAATACAAAGTTGCCAAAAGAAGATAGCAACAAAGCCAAGTTTAAAGCTTATATAAACTGTAAATCATTTCACAAAATACCAAGAACAGTGCGGTAGATAGGTTATAAATCAAGTGAGCTTCACATAGCAAGTACCAAGTCAGCATAAAGGTGGAGAGTTGTAGTAGGTTGACAGACCGTGCAAATTTAGGAAAAACCGTATTATGTGTCTCACACAACTAACATAGGTTTCATTTTGTCTCACAAAAAAAGTGGACCAAAATCTTACATTTTTGGGTCCACTTTTTTGTGAGACATAAAGAAACCTCACACAACTAATGTCAGTAAAATAAAAAAATTAGCAAAGTCATGACAACATAATCCTCTATATTTGTTCTACAAACACAACATACACTATATCTCCGGTAACTTGATATGATATGCTCCCCATTAGTGGGTTTTATGATACTCTTCCATAATCTATTAAAAATGAATGTATAGAGTTGGCTGCTAGATGAATTCTCACCACTGACGGTGACCACAGCACCAAAGCTGCATTTTATGAATTATGCACACAAGTAACAGCGCAGTCACCAATAATCCTTGCAAGAACATACTCCATCCTTAAAATGGTGAAATCTGTTGGCATCTCTCAGAATTATCTCTCGTCCTGTGACTTCAGCGATTATTTTAATAGCAGAATGACAATCACCACAAACCCGAAGATTTTTCATTACTCGTATGGGCATACCTTCAGGCAATTTAAGAAGTCCATAAGCCACAGCTAGTTTCTCACTGTGAAAATTCAAGCTATGCATCTTCTCTTCTTCATCCACATCATGCAAAGCAAAACTTCCATCAGGAATATATCCAGCTTCTCTTAACTTAGGCCCCAATTTTTCTAACATTTTGATGATCAATTTATGCTCGGGATGGGGTGTGCTTTGTCCACCAGTGAACATATGAACATTTTTGTCTGCCTCAAGCCAACTACAACCAGGTGATTTAACCACTTCCCTTGACTGCATCGACTTCCTAAGAGAAGCAACATCAGCCCACTTACCTTTGGATGCATAAATATTAGAAAGTAGGACATAGGGCCCAGAATTTTGGGGTTCAAGCTTTAAAAGTTTCTTTGCAGCAACTTCTGCCAAATCTAGGTTCATATGCGTCCTACATGCACCCATCAAAGAACCCCAAATAATTGCATCTGCTTCTACAGTCATTTTGTTGATCAGATCCATTGCCTCATCCAACCGGCCAGCTCGACCAAGCATGTCAACCATGCAAGCATAATGTGCAGTTCCTGGCTCCATCTGATATTTTGAATTCATGAACTCAAAGATATCTTTCCCTTCTTTCACTTTCCCAGTGTAGCTGCACGCGGATAAAACTCCAACGAAGGTAACCTCGTCTGGGGTAATACCTAAAGAACACATTTCTCTGAACACTTCTAGCGCTTCATCTCCTAAACCATGTTGAGCATAACCTGTTATAATAGAATTCCACATGACCACATCTTTTGGAGAAAATCTATCAAATATTAATTTGGCCTTGACGAAATCACCGCATTTGATGTACATCGTGACTAATACAGAGGAGACATACACGTCATCATCACAGTCGGTTCTGATTAACCGTGCATGTATCTCTCTACCATAATCAAGACTTGCAAGACTAGCACAAACTGAAAGTATGCTTATCAACGAAGGGAAATTTGGCCTAAATCCTTCTACTTGCATTCGATGAAACAAATCCAACGCCTCTAACTCATACCCCTTCCTTTCATAAACCTTGATCATTGCACTCCATGTTGCATCACCCTTCTCCTTCAAAAGATCAAACACCATCCTCGCCTTAGCAACCTCTCCATTCTGTCCTATTCCAAGTATGATGGCATTACAAGCAGGAGTTGTTTTTACAGGCATCACTTCGAAAAGCTTCCACGCCTCTTCAAATCTACCATATTGCACATAACTTATTACAATTGCAGTCCATGAGATCTCATTCTTCTCAGGCATGACTTCAAATAGTTTCCTAGCAATATCCAGTTTACCATTTTGGGCATATCCTGATATCATAGCAGTCCAAGAAACCACATTCTTTTTTCGCATATCATCAAAAAGATGGCGAGCCTCATCCAACCTACCTTCTTGACAATACCCACATATCATATTAGTCCTTACAACTACATCCTTTACTGGCATCATATCATAAAGCTTTCTAGCCTCATCAATTCTCCTTTCTTGAATTAAACCACCTAACATCACAGTCCACGACACGACATTCTTTTCAGGCATTTGCCAAAACAGTTTTTCTGCTTCCTCAACTAACCCTTCCTCAACATATCCTCTAACCATAGCAGTCCAAGAAATAACATTTCTTTGAGGCATTTTGTCAAACACCTTTCTTGCTTCATTCACCATCCTATTCTTTACATAACCTGAGATTAACCCATTCCAGGAAACAATGTTTCTCTCAGGCATTTCATTAAATAGACACTGGCCTTCATGGGGTTGGTGATTTTGGAAATACCCAGCGATTATAGAGTTCCAAGAAGTTACAGTTCTGTTGGGCATTTCGTCGAACGCCTTTCGGGCATTCTGAATTTGACCCAAACGAGCGAAATGAGAAATCTGAGAATTTGATGCAATTGCATGAGTGTAACAGTATTTCCGACATTGAACAAAGAATAAGCGTTGCATCAATGAGAAATAGTAGAACTACTTCTGTTCGGCTATGAGTTTTTGTGAGCACAAAAAACATTGAAATGGTCGCTACTTTAAAGTTTTATAGTCCCTCTCAGTTTTAAATTAGGGGTCGTTTGTCGCACGGTATAAGCTGGGATATTTCAGCACTAATTTTTTGTAGTATATTTGATAGAATGTATAAATTTATTCTGGGATAAATTTATATCTTGTACCAAATAAGTTATAAAATGCATCTCATCCCAAGAGATGGATATCCTTCTTTATTCCACTTATAGATGGTATAAAATAATCTCAATAGTTAGGATAAATTAGTTTCGGGATTATAATTTCGGGTTTGACTACCTACCAAACGACCCCTTAAAGTTTGAAGTTAGACACTTTGGACCATGTTAATGTTTTATTATGCCATTTAGTCCAGTTTGTTTGTTAGAACACGTACTGAACCTCTCATTACTTGTAAAAGAAAAAGGGCCTTTCCCAAGAGGAAAAGACCGACGTCCGTGAGATTTTCTGTTATAATCAACGAATTTTTGATAAAAAAAAAAATGGTGTCCTTTGAGTACAAATCCAATAAATGGTTTTGTCAGATTTTATTTAACTAAAATGGTGAAAACACACCCTTAATAGAGCACTTTCAGTGTGCAATTTTCATGCATAAAAACAGACGGTCCGTTAAAAATATTTATATTAAAAGTGTTCTGCAATCCATGAGCCTTAAATGGATATTTCAAACTTTGGAGAAAGTATCATCTATTGTAAAGCAGAGAAAGGATCATCTATTGTGAAGCGTGTAAATTTGAAAAATTAAAAAATCTAAAAAAATAAACTTTTTTGCAATGATGTGACATAGTATGACGGTCTCTCCCAAACCTGAAGGAATTATTTGGTACGCAAACTAAATTAAACCCCAAAGGCTCACACACTACAAGGCACCTTCAATGAATTTACAAAAACACCTTTAGTCATTGCTGTCAAGAGCTTCTCCATAAATGATGGTATATGTCCCTCTTCCGCACCACTTTTCTGTGGTCCCCTTCACCATTGCTGTCAAGAACTACTCCATAAACAAACAAACAAAACAAAACAAAAAAAAAACTTTCAAAACATTATTTGGAAGATGGACATCAATTCTATTCAAAAAAAAATTGTGCATTAATCAACCATTAATAAGAAAGCGCATTTTCTAACTTTTTGCTTTTATTTTACTTTTTTATACTTTATTACTTTTCTAGTTTGTGTATTAATTTTTTACCACATTTATTTATTAATTGTTGTGCTTATTTATATTATATTACTGATTTTATCTTATAGAATTATAATATTATTAATCATTATACCCATTTTTTACCCCTCCAGTTGCTTTCAATTTTCACCATCCCACTCAGTTGCCTCATAAATCAACTCGAACTCATCGGCATTTTCTTGTTTTTTCTACATGTTTTTCGCCCCAATACAATGCAGCTCTACTACGACGTTCATTTGACATTTTTAGACCTGCAAAAATACGTCTATTATTAGTAAGTTATATACTCAAATAGGAAGAGCAATATACTATGAAGAAAATCACTACCATTATTTTTGAAAATTCAGATTGAAGTGTGCATTCAAGGGCAATGTGCACTAATTTTTTGAACTGAATATACATAATAATGTATTCGGCTCCATATATAGAGGAACGAGAAAATAATGCTGAAGGCTCTCTTAGCGAAGGGCATTTTTGTAAGTTCATTGAAGGTGTGTGGCATTATATGAGCGTTTAGGTTTGGAAAGGCTGTCATGCTATATCACGCAAAACAATTAACTTTTTCAGATTTTCTAATTTTTCAAATTTATAATGACGGTGTTTTACACTAGATGGACCTTTTTCCAAAGTTTGAAATGTATATCTATTGAAGGCTCATGAATTATAGATCACCTTCAGTGTAAGTATTTTTAATGGACCGTTTGTTTTTAGAAGTGCGAACCACACACTGAAGGTGCTCCCCAGGATGCGTTTTCACCATTTTGGTCAACAAAATTCTGTTGAATTTGTCACTCAAAGGACACTATTTTGATCAAAATTTTGAAATCAACATAGCATTTTCTACCGCATTGGGATACGTAATTTAATGTGATTGTGTTGATCGATGCTGAAATATCGGGAGCTATAGGATGTGAGTTTCATAATTCAAATTCAAAATAAACTTTTTGAATGGTTTACTAAATAACCTATGTGTGTACTATACGAGTCCTTGGCATTTTACACCGTTAATATGTGTCTTTTTTTAAAATCAAACTCGCACCTTTTTTTTTTAATATTTTAAATCCCAATCTCTTTATTTTCTTGTAAAACAATAAAATCACTCTTTTCATAAAATTACCACGAGGACAAAATAGGAATACAAATAATATATAATTAAAAAAAAGAGTAAAGGTGCAAATATACTCCTGAACTTTGCGATTTAGAGTAGATATACCCCTGTTGTAAAAGTGGTGTAAATATATCATTGTCGTTATAAAATTGTGGAAATATACCTTTTTTGCTGACGGAATTTTTTTTAAAATCATTTAGTTTATTTTTTAATTAAAAAAATACCACGTGGCTTTAAAAAAAAAGTCCACCCATTTTTTTTAGTAAACATATTTTTTTAAAGTAACATGATAATTTTTTTTTGGTGGGTCGGGTCTGATTCATTTAAAAAAATGTGTATACTTATTTTATTTTTAAATCCTTGGAGATAATTTTTTTAAACGAACTAGACCCAATATGCCAGAGAAAAATTTAACATGTGGCGTTAGAAAAATATGTCTATTCAAAAAAGATGAGTAGACTTTCTTTTAAAGCCACATGACATTTTTTTAATTAAAAGATAAGCTATTTTTTTTTTAAATCTTGTTAGCAAAAAAAGTATATTTGCACTATTTATATAAGGACAGGATATATTTACACTATTGGTATAAGGACAGAATATATTTACACTATTTTGTAGAGATAAAAATATATATATATATATATATCACTTTTTTAATGAAAGTATATTCACTCTATATCGCAAAGTTGAGGGGTATAGTCGCACCTTTAGCTTAAAAAAATGACATAAAAGGAAAAGAGATCGATCAAACAAATTTTTCTGTCGTTCCATTCAAAGCACCTATCTAAAAGTAAAAGAAAGGGCATTTGTCGTTTAGTGGTTCACCCATGTAGAGAACATCTACAGCTACTTTCCTCTCTTTCCCAAAACACATCCTATTTGCTTGAAAAGGATCAACAAGAAAATGTCATTCTTCTCCTCCCATTGTTTCAGCTGGTGATCTAATGGATAAGTTTTAGCTCAATGGCATCATCTGCTTTCTTATCAGCACTATTCACCAACAAAAGCAACCACATAAATTTCTGGGCAAATCAAACAGGTTACTTCTAATCATGAGCTTACACCCAGTTATTTTTTCCTCTCTTGGCGTGTGTTTGAGCTTTTGTGTGTTCTATAATTTTCTCTCAGAAAAATCACTGTGGTTTTTCTTAGTTTTAGGATGAAAATAGCAGATGGGTATTTGTACTTCGTGCTGGCTGGTGCCATTAAACTCTGGTTCTCCTATATTTTATATATATTTGAGCTCTTTGTTTTCCCTTAAAATGATAACAAATAAATTTATACGTGATTTATAGGATATGTGGTTGGACTAATGATTTACGAAAACAATATGCAAAAGTAAACCTATGAATTTATGATTAAGAACGAAAGTAGCTCAAGAAAACGAGATTATTCGTCTCTGCAGATTTGGTCCGATTTGAAAGAAAACGCCTTTGTGCCGAGCCAAACCAGTAAAAAGACTTGGATATATAATGATTTTCAGATTACAAATGTGAATATGTGTGAAAGACTAGCCCTAAAATGAAGGGGTTCACCCCCTATTCATAGCAAATAGTAGATGGACCCTTGTACAACCCTAAAAAGGCCCAAGAAACCTAAAAATTCATAAAACGGCGCCCCGTAAAGATGTCAGAGATTCCATATGGGTGTCAGCGCAAATCACAGAACGGTTTGGCGACTTGTAACCTAGCTCGTAATGGATACTCCGAACCTGAATCGAATGCCTTCCCCTCGGGCTCGAGGCCTCTGAACCTATTCATATACCCTCGGTTTCTGACGTTTAATCAGACAAACTCACAATTCATTGGCCCTCGACCCCTTCGATCTTACCCAAGGCTAATGATCTCGTACCGAACAGCCGCGACATTTACTTTGTTTTTTCACCATATGCAAATTACCTCAGTTTTCACCGTATACACTCTCAAAAGAATGTTATACCTCTAGTATTGGACTAAACAAAGAAAATCAAACTAATGAATCGTTGATAATGAAATGGCCCCCCTTCTTTTATTTGATTCTTCCGTAAGGAAATCTTATCTTGAGGTCAGAACAAATCCTCACTAAAAGAGCGATATGCTTGACTGGCGTATCTTATTTTAGTTAATATTATTAGAAAAAATGAATAAAGAACACAAGACGAAGATTTACAACATTACCCTACTTACTTTTAGCGGCAATTATTTAGTGACTGTAAGTTAATTGCTGCTAAGTCATTTCCTCTACTCAAATATGACGGACATTAAATTAAATTAATTGCAAGAAATAATAACTCTTTTAGTTGCAGTTGAAAGAAATGGCCACTAAAAGATTAATAGAAACCCAACTTTTAGTATTTTATATTCCCCATATCCATTTTTTCCATTTAAAAATTAGTGAATTTCAATACACAAGCATAACAACAGTGGTCGGAAAGTCTGAACTTTAGATTTGAATACTTAATTCTGTGTCTTTGTAGTACGTAATTGGTATTGTATTTAATTTGTTCTGATAGATTCTCCTGCGTCAACTTTTTTATTCCATTTTTTAACAATTCCACTGTTTGACCGCGTTTTCACCCACGTGCTGTTAATGAACCCTAGAAGCATGGGAGATTGTAAACAAACAAACAAAAATTAAAATTAATGGAAGTTTAATTATTTAATTAGTAATCGTTTCAAGAACTACTAACTGAAGTTTCCACCGATCCTAAGGCGTGGAATTTGTTTATTCGTTTTATATTGCCATTATACAAAAGCAGGTCTATTTTGTTGTCTAATGACAATTAAAAAACAATTTCACCGACCATGGAGCACAACACGCTGAGGTTTTTCCTGTGGTCGCTTTAATTAAGGTGGGAAGAAGAAAGAAGTTTTAACATGACCAACTAAAGCACTTGGTTCCATTCATGTTTTATATTTTAATGTCTAGTTAAATGATGTTCTCACACTATAGTCCTAAAATGAAAAACTAGCCATAGATATTTCGTTTAGCAAATTACATCAATCCCGAAGGAGTTAATAATATTTGGGTTTAAGTTACATACCACACCGTTAATTTACAGGAATTTTTTTAAGATGTGAAATTCATAATCTTAAAAATAAGATTATATTGATTACCTACTAGGCTATTAAGACAGGTAAAAGTGACTTGATAGTATAATATTTTTGTACACTAACAATATATATAACTAAAACTCTTAATATATATGTAGATTATTTAAGTCCCAATATAATGGGAAGAAAGGGTCCCAAAGAGAACAGAATAGAAAACGATACTTGTTACCAAAAGTTGCGGTGTGATAGTAATGGTACCGCTCCAACATTAATTAGAGGTGTCACGTTCAAATCCTGTAAATGTAATAGAAAGAGCTTATCTCCAATTTTGATGCAAATGCGGATTAATCAAGCTCTAACACCAAATGGGGAAAAATATTAATTTTACTCTAGTATACATAATTGGGAAAAAGGTCAAATATATCCCTCTATTTTAATTTATTGGCTAATTTTACCTTCCGTTAGATAAAGTAGTCAAATATACCCCTCCGTTAGCCAAAGTATACACATATACCCTTGAATGAATAGAAATTACCCATTTAACTAAAATTACCCATGCTTCATAAGTTAGACTCAATCCGACCCAAAAAATAATTTCCTTACACCCTAATATACCCAAAAAAAAAAAAAAAAAACTACAGAAATTAACTTGTAAAACTGCGAAGATGCTCGATTAATCTCCTATTATAAGACAAATAATTTCTTCTTTCATTTCTTCTTAACATAATACTATGCAAATTTATGCTTAGAAATTAAGAAAAACAAGTAACGCTAAAATTAAAAAACACATCACACCAGTAGTAATAACCACAAACATACTCAATTAATCGCACTATTACTTGATAATATTTTCTTCTTCTTAACATCGCAAATATCTGCTATAGAATATATATATATATATATATATATAAGAGAGAGAGAGGAGAGGGCGGGGGGGGGGGGGGGGGGGGGGGGGGGGGGGGGGGGGGGGGGGGGGGGGGGGGGGGGGGGGGGGGGGGGG